>NW_015171521.1:14915-25555 GCF_001447785.1 Gekko japonicus
CGGGAGAGGGATGCGGGGTTGGGGGGGGTTTCTCCCCAGTGGAGCGGCTTCGCGCTCCCCTGGGAAGGGAAAAGGGCGGGCGGGCCGTGGCCTCCCTTCCCGGCCGCTACACGCAGCCGGGAGAGGGATGCGGGGTTGGGGGGGGTTCTCCCCAGCGGAGCGGCTTCGCGCTCCCCTGGGAAGGGAAAAAGGGCGGGCGGGCCGTGGCCTCCCTTCCCGGCTGCTACACGCAGCCGGGAGAGGGATGCGGGGGTGGGGGGGGTTTCTCCCCAGCGGAGCGGCTTCGCGCTCCCCTGGGAAGGGAAAAGGGCGGGCGGGCCGTGGCCTCCCTTCCCGGCTGCTACACGCAGCCGGGAGAGGGATGCGGGGTTGGGGGGGGTTTCTCCCCAGCGGAGCGGCTTCGCGCTCCCCTGGGAAGGGAAAAGGGCGGGCGGGCCGTGGCCTCCCTTCCCGGCTGCTACACGCAGCCGGGAGAGGGATGCGGGGTTGGGGGGGGGTTTCTCCCCAGCGGAGCGGCTTCGCGCTCCCCTGGGAAGGGAAAAGGGCGGGCGGGCCGTGGCCTCCCTTCCCGGCTGCTACACGCAGCCGGGAGAGGGATGCGGGGTTGGGGGAGATGGGGGGTGGGGGAGAGGGATCGAGGGGGGGGACGGCAAGGCCGGGGAAGGCCCGGCTACTTACCCTCCTGCTTCTTTCTCCTTCCTGAACGGAATGAGGATCGAAGCAGAGGGCGGGGTGAAGAAGGGGGCGGGGCTTCACCACGTGACTGCCCCGCTTCTCTTCCGGAGCGCCGTACCGGAGCGCTCCCCCCCGACTAGAGCCCTGCTCCTAAGTAAGCTTATTGATCATTGGATAAGAGGCCAGGTCCTCTCATGGATTGAACGGTGGTTAAATGACAGGAAACAGAGAGTCAGAATAAACGTCCAGTTCTCACAATGGAGGGAAGCAACCTAAGGGGTCCACAAGGATCCATACTGGAGCTCACTGTCATGGGTTGTGGTGAAGTCCAGTCACTTACGCATCTTCGAAAAGGACTAGATGAATACCTTGTTGAAAAGTTCACCAACAGTTATTACTCATCCTGATAAAATTTTATTTTTATTAATTTATAGGTGTCCTGCCTTTCTCTTCAAAACAACATTCAAAGCAGCTAACAAATATGAAACATCTATATATCTAATTCCCAACTTGGCTCCATCTGCGGATACTGAATTCCATGAATTGGAGCCAGGTGGAGAGAAGGAATATTTGCCCACAAATTTAGGGTGCCCCCCAGGGTTGCAGAAAAATCTAAAAACTTTACCAAAATCGATGGGGGTCTTTAATCCCCCCCCCGAACCTCTCTCCACATGTGCATGACAGCAGCTGCTGCTGGGAGTTCCATCTCTGCCCAGAAGCCCATAAGACAGTGGGAGGGCTTCTAATGTCCTGGCCCCACTGGTGGACCTCCTGATGGCACTGGTATTTCTGGCCACTGTGTGATACAGAGTGTTGGACTGGATGGGCCTTTGGCCTGATCCAACATTGGCATCTCTTATGTTCTTATGTTGTTAAGTCCCTCCCCTCTGGGATCAAAGTTTGCTGGCCCTGCTTATGGAAGGGGGAGATGCTTTCCCAGGAGTAAGGAGTCAAGGACTGCCCCACTCCTGGACCACCGGAGAATAAAAGTCTTCTGTCTAATACCAGCTGTCATGTCCACTGTCACTAAGCATGCCTAGAGATGCCAATGTAAGACAAGACTGAAAGTAATATTCTGTAGTTACATAAAATGTGTCACATGGATTTTATTTTAGGTACTTTAAAGGGATGAAGAGAACGAAAACCAAACTCCCACCTCCATTACAGGAAATAATTTTATATAACCCACTTTGCTTATCTGAATAGTAAAACACCAGAACATTTAAAAAGAATAATTCAAAGTCTCAATTTCTCTCTCCAGGGCCTGCTTGTAAAAGATCTGCCAGTCCTATGGAGAGACAACCATGATATACTCTGACATCTGGGACTACTCCCTTCAGTCCTCCAGACCCACTCTGAAGCAGAAAATACTACTGCAAGTCTCTAGTAAACATACCGTTGTGCTGACTAAAAATACATTTATCATGCTGCATGGAGGCATTTGGTTGTCTGAAACATGTAAGGCTGCCCTGCTGGAAAAGAAAAAGCATTGTGTTCTGGAATGAAGTTAATGTCTGCAGTGTAAAGTTAAAACTTCAGTGGAAAAAATCAAATTACACCAAAAATCTTTCTTTAAAACAATACCACAAACTAAACAAGTTTAGGAGACATGTTTTTGTAATAGTACAGATCTTTTTGTAATGACAATAAGTATATAAAATGTTTTGCTTTTTCTTCCACCGTGTATAACTAAAATCCATGGCTTAATATTCTGGTTAACTTCTCTGAAACAAATGTAAGAAGTAATGCTCAGCATCTCTTTTATCACTTTTCCTACTGTAAACAGGGCAAATAAGAAAATAAAACAAATAGCCGTTGCTGGACCTAATTTGACTGAATGCCTTTGGCAAGACTGTCGACCCTCGATAGTTAGAGAAGCCTCCCCATCCTGTTCCATAAACACAGGCATGCAGATAGGATGAGAAATACTACAACAGTGTATTTCTCACCCTACAAGCATGCTTGTGTGTCAAAATGTGGCCAAAGCTTTCCTAAAAGTGAACATAACCACTCTAAGGCAGAGCTGCTGATACGAAAAAGCTACAACTATACTAAGATCATGTACTTGGAAAACAAAGCAGATACAAGGGCTAGAATAGTATACCGGTGTACTGATGCAATGCTGCTATTCATAACCAGCAACTTGACCAACAAATGACTTAGACCTGTAGCTCAGTATTGTTCAAATCCTCCAAATACAGATTAACAACCACTACAAACAGCAATCTTACTAGCTATCACTTAGCTCCTTCCCAGCTACCACATAAGTCCCAGCACAAGAGTAGAATTAAGGCATTTTTAATCAGGAAGATATTATCAAGGTCAGCTCCAAAACAGATTCCCTACCTGACAGGGAAAATCTGAGAAAAAAATTACATAACCTCAGGTAAGTCAACTGTGAAACAAAGCCACCTTTTAAGAACCTGGAAACACTAGAGATAAAACTATAGTTCCAATCCAAAGCGGCATGTGATGGTTCAAATCCTTTCTTTCAAATATGACCTTCCCCACACTGTACTATCTCTCTAGCCTCAGGAAACCTTCACAACCAGCTTCTGAAGCAGGAGGAGGAACAGCTATTGTGGGGGAGGGGATGTGAGAAACTCTAGTATGCACCCATAAGCCCTTGCTCTTGTCCAAAAACATTCTCATAGCCTATGAAAAGGAATGTACTTTTACATTTAGAATATGAGAAGGAATATGCAGAGGTCATTTCGGGGGGGGTCGCGGGGGATCGCAGTTCCCCCGGGTGAGGTACGGGGGCGGGGTACATGACGAAGCCCCACCCCCTGCTTCCGGCCGCCCCGCTTCCGGCCCTCATTCAGCCAGGAGGAGGCAGGAGAAGAGGGAGGGTAAGTTGCTTCCTCCCTGCCTCTCCCCACCCCTGCCTGCCTGGGGCCAGGGAGGGCCTTCGCGGGGCTTCCTTGCACTCCCGCCGGCCTTGCAGGTCCACCGCCGGGCCCCTCATGGGGCTCAGCGGTGGAGCTGCAAGGCCGGCAGCAGCGGCCGGGACCGTTGGGGGCGGGGTGTGTGGCCTTATGACACACCTCCGGTGATGTCAGGGGGTGTGGCCTTATGACACACTTCCGGTGATGTCAGGGGGTGTGGCATATGCTAATGAGTTATGCTAATGAGTTCCCCTAGCTCTTTTTCTACGAAACAACCCCTGGGAATATGTAACTGTTCAGATCCCTTGAGAAGTAACCAACTGATACTGAACTGCAAGTACACACAGTCACAAGAGACATCTGACAATTTCAACAAAAGTATCATAGTAGTAGTAGAATGTCCTGAATAGTGCATTTCCATGTGTACAGGGAAGTGCTGTGACTTAGCCTAGGTCTGTCCCTGGGATCTCAAAGTATCTCAGACAGTAGTTGCTGGAAAGACTTTTCCTTGCTCAAGATCCTGAAGAGTCACTGCCAGCATGGGTAGATAATATTGAGTTTGATGGACCAATAGTTTGTCTCAATATAGGGGAACTTCCTTTATGAAAATGGAAGATTCAATTGAAGTTTTCCCTACTGTGGGACCTAGTTCCTCTGAGGGAGGATACAGCTATACAAATAAATACAGTAACTGTATACCAGTGTGGTACAGTGGTTTAAGGTGTTGGACTAGGATCTGGGAAATCCAGGTTCAAATCCCCACTCTTGCCATGAAAACTTACTGGGTGACCTTGGCCTAGTTACACACTCCAGCCTAACCTCCCTCACAGGATTGTTGTGAGGATAAAATGGAAGAAAGGAAAATTGCGTAAGCTGCTTTGGGTCCCCATTGGGGTGAAAGGTGGGATATAAATAAAGTAAATAAATAAATACATTGAATATACATGTATTTTCAGATACAACGGAAAGCTTCAGATACAATGGAAACATTTTAGATGAATATTTATTTTAGCACACCGAGGAGGAACATTTATTTTCTGTGTACCTATGAAAACCAATTCAGAAGTGACCTTGAAAGCACTGACGTTATACTACAAGATCAAGTGCTGCAGAAAGAGATAAGGCTACATTTTGGCAAGACATGGAAAACTCCCATGTTAAATATAGTGGCCACTTTAAAGAAGGTTATTAATAGTTGCTCAATTAAATTATGTAGCACCTATTTTTCATTGCTAGTAGTCAATAAGAACATAAGAAACGCCAATGTTGGATCAGGCCAAAGGCCCATCCAGTCCAACACTGTCACACAGCGGCCAAAAATACCAGGTGCCATCAGGAGGTCCACCAGTGGGGTCAGGGCATTAGAAGCCCTCCCACTGTTGACCCCCCAAAGCACCAAGAAGACAGAGCATCACTTGCCCCAGCCTGAGAGTTCCTATCTATATCTTGTGGCTAATAGTCACTGATGGACCTCTGCTATGTGAAGCAAATATGGAATACAGTGGCTATGAGCAAGAGTTTCACCTCTGTACACAAGGGGTTCCAGCATTTGGAGGATCTCATGAATTTCAGAGGAATTGCATATACACATGAACCCTCATATGAGTAAAACAAGATATTGCAGCCCTTCTACAAAACAATCATGTTTGGAAACAAATTTATGTAAAAATAAAGAACAGCAAATACGTTTTCAGTATTTTACTAAAATGTCATAGTTTTCCATGTTATTTTGAAACATGAAACTGCAGTGAAAAAATTAACCAAACACAGTAATGCAAAGAAGTTTTTTTTAATAAGTTGCATCATTTGCCAAATGGCAGAAAGAGACACATGGTGATTGGCTGTAATACTAAAAAAGAGTATCCCTGGATGATCTATGTATTTTGTACATAATACTATATATGATTGAACATTAGCAATGATAAGTAATGTCTAGAGGAGTGGAAGAAAACATAGTTATGAACAGCCCACCATCTTATACCAAATCAGTTACAAACACAAAATTACAACAAATGGAAAAATGAAACCCTGTCTCAAGAATGACTTAAAGTGTATAAACTGTGATTTTAATATTTGTATCTTCAAATATTTCTTCAAGCATTAATGAAACTTTACTCCAATCCAGGCGATCAAGTCCACACCCAATCCTGAAAGATAAATGATCAAAGCATCAAGGACATTTTTCTTGAGGTTCCTATAAAGTACACAGGCAGGTGTTAAAAACACTTTTAAAAAGTGATATTACTACCAGATCCATCACCAAAGAAACATCCTGACAGCTTTCCCTGCTGCATGATTCTAACCCGGTTTACTCCAGAATGTCACAAGCTTACTTCCAGGTAAACCAAGTTTATAACTGTAATTGTCATCTCACATCAGAATCTGTGCAAATGCCACAACATATTGTAGATAATAAGTAGTATAGAATGGAATCCACAATGTTTATGTTTATATATTTATTATGTAATGGTACACCTCGGCTTTCTATTATAAATAATACCCAAGATGGCTAATATCAACAAAAAACAAAGAATAAAAAAGAATTTGTTTTAAAAAACAAATGTAAACTTAAGTAAAATAACAGCAATAATCTAAAACAGCAGTCAGCTGTGATTTAAAACAACTAAAATGGAAATAAACAGCAGTAAAAAGTTAAAAATTGATAGAAAACTGAGAGCCAATAAAATGTCAATAAGTAATAAAGTCAGAATGATGGTTATCACATTTACGTTAAAAAGGGACACTTCCTGCATACTCAAAAATATTATAAAATATGTGTTCAGCTACTAAGGAAGTCAGCAAACTAAAACAAATATCACTGACACGTTAGAAACATCACCATATCAAAGTCTGTATTTCTCAGTATATGATTAGTACAATTGTTCAGGCTCTGGCTGCTAACAAGTTTCACCTATTGGCTTTTTTCCCCACAGGAGTTCTTTGGACCACAAAGATGGTCAGAGATCAGGTCTCAGAAAATAGTGTTCTGTGTGGAACTCACAACAGCATTTATTCTATTGTCTGAGTAACAAAACAATGAACTATGATTTGCATTATGGGAACAAGCCTTGGAAATACTCAGGCTCATACATTCCAACCCATTGTACACAGCTTGTAAATTAGTTCACCATTTCATCCTACAATGTGTTTTCTTGTTTCCCAACAAGGATTAAACTGTGGTTTGGAGAGAAGAAAACACTCAATAGTTTATAATTTGGAGGAAATGACAAACTGTGACTTGACATCAAGAAGTAATTAATTTCTGGACTTCACAAACCCAAGGGTTTCCAAGGCTCACTCTCATAATAAAAAAGCATGGTTTGCTGTATGTGGATCATGCCTACAACTTCCACAAGGTAAAATGAAATTGGAAGCAAAGGCCCTAAACTCGACACATAAAGAAACCGTAAATAAACTGATGAATGAATTCTAGTAACTCTCTTAAAGCTTCTGCATGTAGATTTTCATGCTGCTATTGTTTATACTGCAGAAATTTCTTATCCAGAGCTGAAAAGAGGAAACGATTAGACTTGCCTCTTACTATGAACTTTGTGCTTTTGATCATATATTTCAGCTGCACAGGCAAAGATCATTAAAGTGAGTATTTGAAGACCTCCAGTTAATAAGAAGCCATTTTTGCTTACTTGGGCATAGAAATGCAAGTTACACCATTCTTCAGGCAATGGATTTTCATAGCTTCTAAACTGTTCCGCAGATTGTCATATGTAGGCTTGTGAAAGTATTTATTTTTTGTAATCTAAATAAAAGTGTAAGGTCAAACATGGATTAGATATATTTTGCATTAGATTCATTTGAAGCACGATCCTATTTATGTCTGCTTACAAGAAACTCCCATTGAGTTCAACTGCATTAAGAGCTTATGATAGCAGCACAGTCCTTTATTAAGATTCATAAATATTTTTATCCAGTGTTTTTCTAATGACAAATCAAGCAAAGATCATACAAATACTCTATCCTGGGTCATTTAGAGCCAGTATGGTGTAGTGGTTACAAGTAAAAGAATATAATCTGGAGAACTGGATTTGATTCTCCATTCCTCCACATAGAGCCTGCTGGGTGACCTTGGGTCAGTCACAGTTCTCTCCGAACTCTCTCAGCCCCACCTATCTCACAAGGTGATTGTTGTGGGGAGAGGAAGGGAAGAAGAGTAGGGTATAAAAACCATCTCTTTTTCTTCTTTTTAATTTTGCTGTTATTTGGAATAAATTATTAAAATGAAATATGCTAGGGTTTGCTATAATCTGGACACAGGCTATAACCTTAAAACTATGTATTTCTAAGGTATCAGTTGGTGGACATGAAAATAGGATCGTTATCAGTGCTTAAACTCTTCTAAGCATATTGATGTCACTGAACTTAGAAGGGTGTAACTTTACTAATGATGATACTATACAGCCTGTGCTTTACCAAGCAAGAAAAAATAAAAATTCTGTAGCTAAATATTCTGATCTGTGATTTCTGATAAGATTTCAAGGCTAAAAGTATAGACAAGCAAGTAACCCCCCAGGACTTGCAAGGGGGCATCTCATCCCCCCCTCCATTATTTCCTCTTAAAAAATCCCTTCCCTCAAAGCCCCCATAGCCTGTCCTATTTTCCAGCTTCTTCTCTTTATTTTATTTATTTTATTTGGCTTCTATCCTGCCCTCCCCGCTGCAGCAGGCTCAGTGCAGCTCACAACATTATTACTGATAAAACAATTTCTCAGTTAAAATTACAATAAATTAAACCTAAAAACAATACAAAGTGCTAGCAATGGCATACAACATGGTGGGAGTCCACAATCAATTAGCGCATGGTCTGGGTCATGTCAGGAAGGCACAGGCTATTCAATGATGTTAATGATATTATTGGTGTTATTGAAATATTGATAGTATTGGGGCCAGGGCCTCAGATGGTTGTGGCGGCTTCCCTCCTTTACCACCTATCAGTCAACCTACCGTTATCTGCCCCCATTTTCAGCTTTCCCTCCTTCCCTTTCCCTATAGCCTCTCCCTGGGAAAACTAGCCAATTCCCCACAAGCAACTGTGCCACCCTCGCTCTTCCATTTGCCCGTTGCATTGGTTAATTTCACACTATTCACTGTGCAGCCGCATTTTGACCCGCATCTCCCCCCAATTTCCCCCGTGTCTTCTCGATCTCATAAAACAAGGATTGAGAAGATGCGAGGGAAATCAGGGGGAGCTGTGGGTCAAAATGCAGCTGCACAGCGAATAGTGTGAAATCGACCAATGCAACTGGGGCAAACGGAAGAGTGAGGGCAGCACAGCTGCTTGTGGGGAATCGGTCTCTGTGTGGTTCCAGTTGCACAGTGGGAACCCCACAAGAGCTTACCTGCAGGGACAGTTCACTTTCTCCTGTACCCCCCTCCCCACACTATTTCCTCTTGTCCTCTACCTGGCAAGCCTTATCTAAGATGAGGGTGGACATACACCACTCATAAACAAAAATGCAGCACTACTATATGCATAGATCTATTCCTACTATAATCAGTTCACATGCCGAGACTCCTGCTGTGTTTTCTATCTATTCTTACCAGATAGTACACATAACGGTTCTCCCTCTTCAGAACAGCAACCTCCCCAGTTGTTTTTCCTAAGGGGGAATAAAAAGAAAGCTTAAAATGTCACAATTAATTGTTGATTTCCTTAAAGTACTGCAGAAATGTATGTTATTTTTCAACAATGCCTGGACTATTTTACAGGTCTGCTGTGGGGAAAACTAACATACCAGACCAATGTAACAGTGTTCTGATTCACTACACACATCTTTGCAACTATATATGTATATACAGCTACATGTGTGTGTGTGTGTGAAATAACAGCCCTGATCCATTCTGACACAGAAGATCTTAAGAAGAGATTTATCTGGAAATAAATATTAAAATAATTATTACAGAAATTAACTTCCCAAGTTCTTATACAGTCTTGCCTTTATGCAAATGAGCAGAGCTACTAAAGCAGTTGCAGGATAAAGTCTAAATATGTGCTTACAGAGTTCATTCTGAAAATTATATCACAATGTAAATACAGCCAGCATGCCACATCTTCTTAACCATATATGACTTAGCATCACATAAGGCTCCAAATATTTCTCAAATATACATCAATCTTCAATATGTGAAATACATGAGCTGCAATGAATAGGCTGGAGATTTAAAGCAATATCTAACATTTACTGTTTGACACTCCCAACCCAAAAGAAAGACTTCACAGATTCTCAATTCACAGTTTCAATGGACTGCAAAACATAATCACCCCTAGATGTCGCCAACTCTCCTTAATCCATTTGAATTGGAAGGAACTTTTAATCTTTGTTTCTGTTGTTTTTTTGAGTTTGATAGGGTATATTTCGGACTTAGATTGGTTGATCTGCAATCCCGAAACTCTTGCAAACGATGTCAGGATGTGGTGGATAGCCTGGATGGAGGACATCGGATCAGAAATATAGAGGGTGAGGTCGTCTACATATAAGTTCACCTTGTGTTCTTGACCCCTTATTTTGAATCCACTAAATGTACCAATCTTCCTTAATTCCTTGGCTAAAGGTTCTATTGCGAGTGCAAAGATTAATGGGGATAGGGGGCAACCCTGTCTGGTTCCTCTTGCGAGAGTTACATTATTAGAGCTGTATCCATTCACCCTTACTTCTCAGTGTATAGCGTTTTAGTGCCTTCAGAAAGTTGTTTCCAAACTCCATTTTCCTGATGAGTGTTAAAATATATGGGATTTCAACTGAATCGAAGGCTTTTTCGAAGTCTAATGCTAATATCAGAGAGTCAGACTGTAAAGATCTCCTGTAAGTGATAATATTTAGGGTTCTGCGGATATTATCAGCTATTTGGCTGTTGGGGATGAAACCTGTCTGGTCCGCATTGATGTAGGCGGGGATGAACTTTTTTACTCTGTTAGCCAGAATTGTTGTGAAAATTTTGTTGTCATGATTTAACAAGGTTATAGGTCTGTATGATGCTGGGTTTCTTGGGTCTCTATTTTCTTTGTGTATTACCGAGATGGTGCCTTCGGTCCAGGATTTTGGCATGTTTCCTTTCAGCAGG
>NW_015171521.1:25567-78373 GCF_001447785.1 Gekko japonicus
AGCAGGATATCATTACATGTGTTCACCAGGTGCTTCATTAAGTCTTCACTGTATGTTTTATAAAATTCCGACGGTATCCCGTCTGGTCCTGTAGCTTTGTTAGTCTTGAGTTGTTTGATTGTATCTGACATCTCCTGGGGATTTATTGGCGAATCCTTTTGCTCTTTGTGTTCTTGGCTTATAGATGGAAATGACAGAACTGATTGTAAGTATTTCTCAATCATCCCTTCCTGTGGATTTCTACTGCCATAGAGTGTAGTGTAGTATTCTGCAAAGATATTTGCTATTCCCTGGGCCGAGTACTCAAGGGTACCGGTTTTGTTCTTTAATGCTCCGATAAAGGTTGATTTACGCTTCTCCTTCACCCTCCAAGCCAGTATTTTTAGATTTTTAGGTGAGCGTTGCCAAACCTTCTGTCTCAAGTATATTAAATTTTTCTGGATTTGAGTAATTTCTAGGTTATCCAGTGCCTTGCGTTCTGCTAAGAGTTTTTGGTATATCTTGTTGCTTCCTGTCAATTTATGTTTCCCTTCTAAGTAAGAAATCTTGTCCAGCACCTCCTTTTTTAATTGATTCTTCTCCATTTTCATTCTAGATGTAATCGCAATCATCGAGCCACACATTACCGCCTTCATTGTGTCCCATAATAAACCTGGGGGGATTTCATCCGAAGCGTTGTCCGCAAAGAAATTTTCTATGTCTTTTTCTAGTGTCTCCTTGGCGTTTGCATTTAATAAAATGTTTCTGTCCATTGACCAATTGGACTTTGGTGTCTTTTTCTGTGAGAGATCTATTCTTCCTTCGATCCAAGCGTGATCTGTTAAGTGTCTTGTCTTTATTTCGATTTATTTAACCTGGGACAATAATGTTTGGGAGGTTAGTATATAGTCTATCCTAGTGTATATCTTGTGGCGGGAGGAGTAATACGTATAATCCGTCTCATTAGGATGCAGTGCTCTCCACGCATCACACACATGGTATCTTGCTCCTTCAAGAACTGCTCTTTCAAAAACAGCTCTGACAGAACGATGGCTTGCCCAAGGTTATCCAGCAGCTGCAAGTGGAGGAGTGAGGAATCAAACACAGTTCTCCCAGATTAGAGTCCATACACTTAACCACTACACCAAACTGGAGAGACAGAATGGTTTCCAATTGGCAAAGGTGTCCAGATAAGGATGTATTTTATCTCCCTACCTCTTCAATCTATATGCAGAATGTATCATAAGGAAAGTTGGATTACATTTAGATAAAGGTGGAGTGAAAATTGGTGGAAGGAACATTAACAATTTGAGTTATGCAGATAACATATTACCAGCAGAAAACAGGGAAGACTTGAAATGACTACTCATGAAGGTTAAAGCAGAAAGTGCCAAAGCAGGATTACAGCTGAACATCAAAAAGAAAAAGTAATGACTACTGGAGAATTACACAACGCTGAACATCAAAAAGAAAAAGGTAATGACTACTGAGCAATTACACAACTTTAAGGCTGACAATGAAGAATTTCAACCAATCATCAACCAAAAGGGAGACTGCAACCAAGAAATCAGAAGGAGATTGAGACTGGGAAGGGCAGCCATGAAGGAACTAGAAAAGCTCCTTAAGTGTAAGGATGTGTTGCTGGTGACCAAGATCAAGATAACTCTTGCCATAGTATTCACCATTATTATGTATGGGTGTGGAAGCTGGACAATGTGACCGGAAGAAAGTTGACTCATGCACATGCACACACACATACATACAGAATCCCAAACCTTGCCTTTGCTTCTTAAATAATCCGTAATTGTTACAACTTCCAAGAATTCAATATTAGAGATGTCAGTATTTTAATACTACCCTAAAGATGGCACAATCCAGAATAACTCATCAGGAAAGTATGGCTTTGATATCATGACCACAGATAAGACTTCATTTTAGTAAACTTCTATGTGGCTGTACTTAACCCAAAATTATCAGCAGACCTGTAGGTATGGTGGGGCATTTTAGGGCTCCGCCCCCTCACACATGAGGCACACTCCACAACAGCTGCTGCCCCTCTCCCCCTCCCCTCCTGTGACATTAAAAGTGCCCTCCAGCTGATTGGCAGGAGCACGTGGCCCACCAATCATTTGGAGGACCTTTTAAATCTTGCAGCCACCCCTTTCCCTCCCCTCCTCCAAGATTTAAAGGGCCCTCCAGGTGATCAGTGGGCCCTTTAAATCTTGCAGGAAATGAGGGAGATGGGCGGCTGCTGGCCGCACGCCTTCCCTAAACTCCAAGCGGCAGTTTTGCTGCTTTGAGATCAGGTGCAGGCAGCCCCCACTAGAAAAACAAAATTTAATGGGAACCCTTTAAATGCTGTTTTTCCAGCGGGGGCTGCTCCTGCCTGATCTCCAAGTGGTTAAATCACTGCTTGGAGTTCAGGGAAGGTATGCGGCCGCCCCTCTTCCTCCCTCCTCCCCTGCTGCCCCACAAAATTTCCCCATGCCTTACCAACCTAAAAATTCTGGCTATGAGGATTCAAAAATAACCAACATTTTTTATATTCTAGAAACAGCTCTAGTGCTTTGTCACTTACGTTGGTTCAAGAGTTCCTGAACACCACCAAACTTATTCTTAAAAATGGCAGCTATGCCTGCACTCATGTGGCAATCTTCACTGATGCAGTGAGCCAATGAATCTGTTCCAGGAGAGGTAAAAAGGTCTCCCTTCACATACCTGATCTGGTTTACAAAACAGAAATCATAATGAGAGAAACAGCATTTGGCTTAGAAAACATAATTGAGGGCACCATCATAAAAAGTGCTACAGCTTAAGAATGCAATCCTCTGCTTTCTAAGCAACACATAGGATTGTGGAAGTCACTGTCAATGTAATTTAACAGGGAACTTCAATACAAATTTACTCAGAAATAAGTCAAGTCACACTACTCGGTGGAAGTTACTTTTGGTAGCACAGAGGATTGCAGCCTTGGGCACAGTATCTTGAAGTAAACCAGTTAAGTGGTTTTGCTATTTATATCACTTTATAAAACATTCAGGTAGAATTTTTTAGCACCCTGGAAAAGAGCAGGATACAATGCTTATTACTTCAGAGGTCACTGTCCATTGTGTTCAAACTCAGTGTCCAAAAAATTGTGTGAATAAGTGGCAGGCCTTCCTGATAACCAGTTAAGCAGGTGTGGAATACAAGGCATGGAAAAGGAGATCTTTTTGTCCAAAACATCAGCCAGGGTTGGTGACATGTAAATCTCAAATGCATTTACTCCCAGCAATACTGGGGAAACTGTCAGTGACTATGTGGACATTTCATGAACAACAGTGCTGTAGGTGGCAATCACAAAGTCTACTACTTGTGCCAGTGGAAGGTGAAGTTTACCCTGAAAACTGAAAGATCCCGTCAGAACAATGCTGCTAAGTGGCCTTTGGAATAGGAACAAAGTACAGATTTCTCAAAAATAAAAAACCAAATCAGAGTTCAAGGATGAAATGAAAGAGAACCACAAGGTTAGCTCAGCCAATATTATGAATATAAGCCCTTAAGACTTAAAGGATTGCAGCCTTGGGTAAACCTTTATTATACAAAACCAAATCCCAAAACTGAAGTCCCCCTATCTCACAACTACATAATACCAAATGTTTAGAATATAGCTATTTTCTTCTACAAAAACTACAACTACAAGCAACACCCATAAAACTGCTTTACAGCATATAAAAATACTCCACTACACACACTCTCTTCTTTTCCAGACCGCGTACTAGCCATGATGATGAGGAAGCCTTGCAAGTTCTCTTGAGACGAACAAACTGGGGGGAAATACAAAACGAACATACATATTACTGGGAAAGCTTTGCAATAAAAATAACGAGTGTCGGAAGGGGAGTGCGTTAGAATGGTCTATGGATGGACGAACTAGACAGCTGCTGTCACCCCAAATTTATAAATACGAACGAAAACATAAAACGTCGCTTTGAGAAGTAGGGTGTTCGGGAAGGAGGGCATTGTTCCTTCTGGGCTGCTCTGTCTTCTCTTTCTGAACTTTTTTTTAAATACTAAAGGCTTCGTATTTATAAGTTTGTCTGTGACTACAATGCTCGGGAATGAAGAACAAAGGTCTGGTAACCCTAACTTTCAAGCTGGGGTAACGACTGCTGTACCTGACGACTCCACAACATAAGGCGGGCTTCCCTTATTTAAAGCAATGGCCCCAGAGAAGTCTTAGCGTCCATAATACGACGCTGTGGAGAACAAGCAACGTTACCTCCCACCCAGAATGTACAAAGGCAAACCTTTCGCTTAGCCTCAACTCTTTAACTTTCTCTAGGTGTCCTATTTCTACGCTTAGTACCTGTCCTATTTCCTCCCGAAAGAAAACAACAAAATGGTAGCCGCCGCATATGATTTTCTAGGCATAAAACTCTATGGTATAAGCCCGAGTATTCGCGGGAGATATGCGAGGGCTATGAATTACCATAGAAAAAAAGGATTAAAAAAATTATCCTCGACTGCACATGCGTAGAGAAACTATCTCTTGTGAAAAGGGGTGAAAGGATAGTAAAGGATTGCCTAGTACGCACGGGAGTTCTAAGATCCCAAGCGCATGCGTGTAGCGTTTCAAACAAGCGCAAGCTTCGGCGGGCGGAGCTCCTGTACAGCGCCTGCGCCGTGGCATCCTCGTCTTCTCTTTGTTGGGCGTCGGGGGTTGGGCGCCATTTTGCGCGGCGGCTGAGTAGAGGCGCTGATTGGGTTTCGGGGACCGGTGGCGGAGCCAATCAGAGCGGGACCCGAACCGGGGGAGCAAGGCACGGTGAGTGCGAGCAGCCAATATGGAGCCCCCGAGCGCCGGCCCAAGAGCCGGGATTGGCGGGGCCGAGTGGCCAGTCAGAAGGCCGCGCGCGGGGCTAGGGCTGGGCGAGCGCTGGGGCAGCTAGTGGCTGTGGCCCGTTGAGCGCCCGGACTTTGCGTGGAGATGGGGTGGCTGGCTAGCGCGTGGGGTTACTCGGGGGGGGGGAGGGGTGAGCAGTGGCAAGTACGGTGGCCCTTTGTCCGCTCTGAGAAGCTTCCAGGGAGTGTGAGAGATGCCCTCTGTAGACCCCGCTGAGTGGAAGAGAGCGAAGCTGCCGAGGGGGAAAATAAGGGAGACCTACAGGCCGCTCCCTCTTGAAAAGTTCCCTCATGGGGATGGCTTCTCGGGAAGGGAGGAGTGGTCGGCCTCTTCCAAACTGAGGCGTTTGTGCCCAGTTTGGGGTTCGTTGCCTTGTCTGTAGCTACTACTGCCCAGCGAGGTCAGTTATGCTCGAACTACCTTTCAGTGTAGAAACCGTGGTTAGTAACTGAATACTGTGGAGTTCAGTGCCCTTAGTGAGTCCTGTATGTTTCTCCGCCAAATTCTTATCTTTTTAATGCGGTCTTTCTAAAGTGTTTCTTCATGATAACAAATATTGAAAATAACCTGTATCTGGCAGATTGGAATCGGGCTTGGGAAGGCTTATGTTGCAATAAATCCTTTAGTCTTTAAGGGAGTGTGAGAGTCTGATGTTCTCACTGCAAGAGATATAGCTCTGGGAAACAGGAAATGGCCGTCTGTAGGGCCTTTCCTGGGCAACTCTCCCTCTCAAGATACGAAGACAGCTTCTCCCCTTAATTCATCATGTTAGACAGTATTCTTTTTTGCATGCAGTAATCATTTTAAGCCTGTCTCAGAAAACAATGTTCCTCTTAACTGTTGATTGACTAGTTCAGTGTAAGACTATGTCCCTCTTTGGGTTCATTTGCATGTTACCAAATTGTGCCAGCAGTGCGTTCTGTAACATAGGAATGACACTTTGTACAGTTAAAGAAAATACATGCTATTTGCTGTCATGGAAACATGTAAATGCAGTGTACATTTACATTATGTTACATTATATGTAGCATAAAGTGGCTTGTCTTGTAACCAGAAGTGACTTCACGCTTTCCTGGATGAGACAAATTGTTTAGATCCTTCCCAATTTCATTTTAGGCCTGATTGTGGGACAAAACAGCCTTAATCGCCCTGGTGGATGACCTACAGTTCCATCTTATTTCCTATGTTCCTTAAATCTGCACAAAACCTTTGGGTAAGGTCCTCTAGAGATTTGGGCTGGGTTGTCACCAATATGCAAATGACACACAGCTTGATCTTGTGCTTAGAGCTGTTTCTGGGGAAGTTGTAGAAACTCTGAACCGATACCTGGAGGCAGTTTTAGAGTGAATGCGGGCCAATAAACAGAAGTTTTTAATCCCAGCGAGGCAGAAGTGTGGCTGGTGAGCAGAAGAGCTGACCTGGGGTTTAAGGTGTTAGCTGTTCAAGGTAGGGTTGCATTCCCCTTGAACGAACAGGTCTGTCGTCTGGGGGTGCTTTTGGAGTGCCTTTTACTATCTTCGACTGGTCAGCTCACTGCGGCCTTTTCAGGGTAGAAAAGATGTGGCCGCTGTGGTGTATCCCTTGGTTACAGTAGTCTGAACTTGATGTAATGTACTGTAGATAGGGCTGCCCTCAATAAGCATTGAGAAACTTCAGTTGGTGGAGAACACTGCAGCCCGGCTGTTGACTGGAGCGGGTCATAGGGCTTCCAGTTTGTTTCTAGGCACAATTCAAGGTACTGGTGTTGACCTTTAAAGCCTTATATAGTCTGGGACCAACATACCTGAAGGACTTCCTACTCATGAACCCACCCAACCATTATAGTCATCCTTTGAGGCTCTGCTTTGGGTGTACTGCCTTCTCAGATTAGTCAAGTAATAGTTAATCATTATTGTATGGTAGTGGATGTAGTATAGCCAGGAGATCCAAAGACTGTCTGGCAGCCTGAAACTCTAGTAAGCTAGGAGGGGGGGGTTGGGCTGAGAGAACTGTGATTGACCCAAGGTCACACAGCTGGCTTCAAGTGGAGGAATGGGGAATAGAATCCGGTTCTCCAGATTAGAGTTCACCGCTCCTAGCTGATGTCTCAGTTTGTGGTAAGGAGAAAGAACTCACATTAGCAACTAGCAGGCAATATAAAACAAGCCTTGGGGATATTTGCTAATTCCTCTCATAAATAGAATTGTTTAATTGACTATAGTGTGGTGTACTTGTATGTGTTGTCTTGTATTGATTGGTTTTGTGTGGTGGCCTTCAAATTTTAACTAGATATATAGTTATTCTTCAGTGTTTCATTTTCATGAGGAATCTAACTGCAAGATAAGAACATAACAGAAGCCATGTTGGATCAGGCCAATGGTCCATCCAGCCCAACACTCTGTGTCACACAGTGGCCAAAACCCAGGTGCCATCAGGAGGTCTACCAGCTGGACCAGAACTCCAGAAGCCCCCCTCCCTTGTTGCCACCCAGGCACCAAGAATACAGAGCATCACTGCCCCAGACATAGTGTTCCATCTACAGCTTTGTAGCTGATAGCCAGTGATGGACCTCTGCTCCATATGTTTATCCAATCCCCTCTTGAAGCTGTCTGTGCTTGTAGCTGCTGCCACTTTTTGCGGCAGTGAATTCCACCTGTTAATTACTCTTTGGGTGAAAAAGTACTTCCTTTTATCTGTTCTAAGCCTATTGCTCATTAATTTCATTGAGTGCCCACGAATTTTTGTATTGTGAGAAAGGGAGAAAAGTACTTCCTTACCTTCTTCGTCCCATGCATAATTTTGTAAATCTCTGTCATTTAACCCATATTCGTTTTTCACAAAGTTAAAGAGCCCTAACCTCTTTAACCTTTCTTCATAGGGGAAGATGTTCCATCCCCTTAATTATTGTAGTTCCCCTTTTCTGCACCTTTTCCAATGCTATAATATCTTTCTAGAGGTGTGGTGACCAGAACTGTACACAGTATTCCAAGTGAGGCCACACTATAGATTTATGCAGGGGTATTATGATACTGGTTGATTTGTTTTCAGTCCCCTTCCTAATCATCCCCAGCATAGCATTTGCCTTTTTTATTGCAGTCGCACACTGAGTCGACATCTTCAGTGAGTTATCTACCATGACTCCAAGATCTCTCTCCTGATCAGTTACCACCAGTTTGGACCCTATCAATGTATATTTATAGTTAGGATTTTTTGGCTCCAATGTGCATTACTTGCACTTGCCCACGTTGAACCTCATTAACCACTTTAACACCCACTTGCCCAGCTGCCACGGATCCCTCTGGAGTGCCTCACAGTCCTCCCTGGTTCTCACTGCCCTGAACAATTTAGTGTCATCCACATACTTAGCCACTTCCCTGCTTACTCCCAACTCCAAATCATTAACGAGCAAGTTAAAAAGCCCTGAACAAGCCCTGTGGTACCCACCCCCCCCGCTTACCACCTTCCACTGTGATCTCTGTTGAATCATCTTTTGGGGGTGATTTATCTGTGCTGAAAATATTAGATTATTCTTGGTGATATGGTAATTTACAGATTTTTTTTTTTTGCAAAGTGTGCTGAATATTCTGTTGTACATTGACAATATATGAATCCCCAAAATGGAGTGAGTGATGAGGGGAGTTTGTGAATAGGATTTATTCCTATATTTTTATTATAGGTTGTATTTTCACAATACATTTCTACAGTTCTGGCAACATCAATATTGAATGCTGCAAAAGATTTTGAAGATGTATTCTATATAAAGCTTATTCAACATTCTTTTTATAATAAGATAACTGGAAGGCTGGATAACTTTGTTGTTAAGGTAGCCTAAATAGAAGAATTGTCTGTTTTCACTTTTCTTAAATTTTTTGATCAATTTTAGGAATAATCTTTTTCTTTCTTTCTAGGATTGCAGTTGAAGCACGTTGTATAGACGATTGGCAGTGAAAAAAATATGGAGCAGTACACGGCAAACAGCAGTGGCTCGACGGAACAGATAGTTGTACAAGCTGGACAGATTCAGCAACAGGTGCGTGAAGTTATTTGTGAGGGTGAACTGAAGACTCTGGTTATTCTCTTCCGTTTCAGAAGCCAATGAGAATATATGTTGCTTAACTGGTTGTGATATTATCTAGAGCTTACTTTTTCCTAAATATGTTAGAAATCCCCTGTCTGTCTTAATAGTCAGAGCATGTGCCATAATACACAATTGCAAAACATTTAGGCTGTCAGATTTGTTTTTTCTATAAGGCTTCTGTCCCACCTGTTCTTACTAAAGTGGTTTTAGTCTTCTTCAGTACTGTGTAAGCTAATATATTATTTTAATGAGGATATGGGATAGTTTGAAGAAAGAAATCCCGGAATGCCTAGAAAGTAGAAGGATTGATTAGTTCACCTGTGCAGATAGGTAACCTTAACACCATTTGATCAATTCTTTTATTTTCTATATAACTCAGTTTTTGGAGCAGGCAGTTGTGGTGCAGATGAGGCATGATTATCAATCACACTTTTAGCGTAGACTGCTGTGTTTCTTCTTGTGTAGTAATACAGAGACTCTCTTAGATCTTGTTTGCTGAACTAGGGAAGAAAGTGTTGTCTACTCAGATACGAGTAAAATGGTCCATTCAGTGAGACTCGGTGTAGCAGTATAGATATTAATAATACAGATTTGAGTGAGTTGTTATGAGCTGATAGGTGTTACTTTATTTCCCTTTCTTGTCTTATTCTACCTCTTTTTGTTTCTGGGGGAAGTCCTAACAGCACATTGTTAAAAGACTACTGATTTAGGTACCATCCTATTAGAGGCTTTTCAGATTTGTTCTTTAAAATTCATTGGCCTCTAATTGGCTATTTGTTTGTGATTTTAATAGAAGCTGCAAAAGTTAAGTTTCCAGATTTTAGTAAGGAGGCATCAGTAGTATCTGCTGTTTTCTCTTTAGTCTGTAATTATAGCTCAAGTCAAGCACTAGTGGTCTTCACATCAAGAATGGCCAAGCTAGGCCCATTCTTTTGCCAGTGGTAAGGATGTTTCTTGTTTTGAGCTTTTCCTCAAAAGTTTCAAGCTCTTCCTGTTCCTGTTCCCAGCAGCAGGGTGGTGTCACTGCTGTCCAGTTGCAGACTGAGGCTCAGGTGGCATCTGCCTCAGGCCAGCAAGTCCAGACCCTCCAGGTAGTGGTGATCTATCTGTTGTATGTATATGTGCACTGCATGAATCACCCCATCACCTCGTGTCTGATGCTGTGTTTGCACCAGGGCTTGAAATAGGAAAAAAGGACTAGTGGTATTTTAAATGCTTTGTAACTGCTTTGGCTTATGCTAACTGTAGATGGATAACAGTACAATTAACAGAATGGTTGGAGCTGATCTGCATGCAGTGTTCCATGTACTGCATGCTGTTCCATGAAATTTCTGTTGTTGTAAATAGGAAGATCCTTATTTTGAATAGGAACCAAGGAATGAGAGACAACATTCCAGTGCTCCTCGGGAGGGCAAAGTATAGTGGTGGAATGAGGCATAGAGACAAGGGAGGGGGACATGGAGAAGTGGAGTGGCTCGGCCCCCTTCCAGCCTACGTCCCATCTCAAGGGTTGCTGGCAGTGGGGCTAGGATGAATGACCACCCTCCGACGTTGGTGTTGTGTAACATCAGGTCTATAAATAATAAGACCACGGTCCTTCGGGACTTCCTGCTTGAGCAGAAAGTAGACCTGGATTGCACGATAGAGACCTGGGTGCAAAAAGGAGAGACAGTAGCTCTCTTTCAGTTGGCTCCCCCCGGGTTCTCGGTCCTCCACCAATCTTGGACTAAGGGGCAGGGGAGAGGAGTGGCTCTATTAATTCGGGAGGCTTACTCCTTCAGAGCGCTCCCGCCATCTAAGATCGTGGGCATAGAGTGTGCCAGTCTAGTGTGGGAAGCTGGGGAGAGTTTGGTGATTTGGCTGGTGTACCGACTGTCCAATGCACTGGCCAGTAGCCTGCCGTCCCTGATGGAGGCCATGTTGGGCTGGGCATTGGAACACCCTACACTGATAGTCTTGGGGAATTTCAATGTCCATGCTGATGACGCAACCTCCAATCAAGCAGTGGACCTGGTGTCATCCATGGTGGCACTGGGACTCTCCCAGTATGTAACTTCTCCTATCCACCAGGCTGGTCACACGCTCGATCTGATCTTTGCGGCGGGGGTAACGGTAGACCGGATCACTGCCCAGGCACCTTGCCCCGAGAGCCCATTTGAATGTTTCACCCCGACCCTGTTTGGGTGGCGAGCGTATTTTAGCTCGCCTGCAAATGGACCCTGTGCGGCTTCAGATGGGTCTAAGGGATCCAGTGCCCCCTGGTGACTTGTTAGATGAATTCGTAGAGGATTGGCATAGCCGACTTTCTGCAGCCATCGACGAGATCGCTTCCCGACGCCCTCTGTGCCCTCACTCTAAGCTTGCACCTTGGTACGCTGAGGAGTTGCGGCTGATGAAGCAAAGGCTAAGATGGCTAGAGAGACTTTGGCGGTGCACTCGTGATGAAGCTACAAGAATATCTTATAGGACGTTTATGAGATCCTACAAGATGGTAGTCAAAGCTGTGAAGAAAGAACACTTATACAGCTCTGGTTGCATCTGCGAGCTCACGCCCAGCCTAGTTGTTTAGAACAATTCGGTCCATGACGACCCTGCCACAAGGCAGGTCAAATGTTAGGGAAATGGATATTGATTGTGAGGCCTTTGTGAGCTGCTTCGCAGGCAAAGTCTTGTTGCGCCGCTGTGACCCTCCCCATCACAGTTGAGACAGTGAGCGAACTCAAGGCTCCATGCACATCTTCGAGTCAGGTTATGGATCATTTCAGTCCACTCAGTCTAGAGGAAGTTGACAAATTGCTCCTATACGCCCCACCACATGTCTCCTTGATCCATGCCCATCGTGGCTAGTGAAAGCTGGTCGTGCTGGGTTTTCTTTTTTTTAATTCGATTTTTATTAATTTTCTACAAAGAAAAAAGAAGACAGACAGCACAGTTCACAAGACATACTAACATAAAACGAGCAAGAAGCTTATACTCATTGTAACTACTAAAATGTTTTACATACATAATATCATTCTTTTAGGCACCTAAACAGGTTTATCGGTTTTCAAGGTGCCCTAGGGGAGATTATCAACAAATCCCTCCTGGAGGGTCAGTTCCCTAGGACACTCAAGGAGGCCGTGGTCCGTCCCCTCTTGAAAAAACCATCTTTGGATCCGGCCGAATTAGCTAATTACCAGCTGGTTTCCAAATTGCCCTATTTGTGCAAGTTAATCGTGAGGGCTGTGGCAGACCAGTTACAGAGCTTTTTGGATGACACTTCCACTCTGGACCCCTTCCAGTCCGGTTTTCGCCCGGGACACGGGACGGAGACAGCACTGGTCGCCCTCACAGATGACCTCAGGAGACATCTGGATCAAGGCGGATTGGCAGTGCTGTTGGACCTGATCCATCGCCTTGCCAACTCTGGAGTTCAGGGGCTTGCCTTGCAATGGCTTGCATCTTTCCTTCAGGGTCGGGGACAAAGGGTGGCGCTAGGGGAACAACTGTCCAGAAGGCACCCACTGACCTGTGGTGTGCCTCAAGCGGCGGTACTTTCCCTGATGTTTTTCAACATCTACATGCACCCCCTTGCTCAGGTTGCCCAGAGGCATGGGCTGGGGTGTCACCAATATGCGGATGTCACCCAGCTCTATTTGCTATTGGGTGGCCAGTCTGGCTCTACACCGGAAGATCTGGACCAGACGTTACAAGCCATGGCTAGTTGGCTTAGACTGAGTCAAATGAAACTGAATCCGATGAAGACGGAGGTCCTGTGCCTGGGTAGCCCAAGGGTAGGGATCCTACTCCTGACCTTCAATGGGGTGCAGCTGGTGCCAGCACCGGAGGTTAGAAGTCTGGGAGTGCTCATGGATGCCTCTTTAACAATGGAGGCCCAGGTAGCAGCCACTGCCAAGTCAGCCTTTTACGATCTCTGACTGATCAGGCAGTTGGTTCCCTTCCTCAAATGCAACGAATTGGCAACAGTGATCCACGCAATGGTCACCTTGAGATTAGACTACTGTAATGCTCTCTACATGGGGCTGCCCTTGTCCCAAATCCAGAAGCTGCAGCTGGAGCCTCTCTATGCGGGAGCACATCCAGCCTGTGCTGAAAGCATTGCACTGGCTGCCAATAGCATACCGGATTTGCTTCAAGGTGCTGGTTTTGACCTTTAAAGCCCTTTAGGGTCAGGGTCCGGCATACCTGAGGGACTGCCTTTCCCCATATTTCCTCAGAGAGCACTGCGTTCACGGGCCCCAAACTGGCTAGCCCTCCCAGGCCCCAAGGATGTCAGGCTGGCGATAACCAGGGCTAGGGCCTTCTTGGTGGCAGCTCCATACTGGTGGAATGAGCTCCTGGAGGAGATCAGGGCCTTGCAGGACCTTTCACAGTTCCGCAGGGCCCGTAAGACGGAGCTCTTCCACCAGGCCTTCGATTAGGAGCTGCCTTAAACACCAAGGAGTGACCCTGTGCCCTGGCTCTACCACCTGCAGCCTGGCTCGCCACATAAATTAGTCGATCAAACTGAGCCGTTGTAATAATGACATCAGGACTAACACTGAAGTAGTGGTATGGTCTAAATTAGGAATTTTGCTCTTGCACTTTAATTCATCCGGCACTTTAGGAAAATGAATAATTGATTGTTTATGTATGTTTTAACTGTATTTTTATATATGTATTTTATGTAAGCTGCCCTGAGCCCACCTTGGTGGGGAGGGCGGGGTATAAATCAAATAAATAAATAAATACAGTAATCCTCTTTTCGTGAAGGAAATCCTAAACAATGACATGTAGTACATGCTTGGTTCCCCCATCCCAATCAGATTTTAATTGAAGAAGCCAAGGACGTTTAAAAATCTTACAAATGAAGTTTAGATTAGTCAGAGAAATGCTAATTTGATTTTAAAAAAGAATTGCAATCCATTGGGAAGGGATATTTCAAACCCTGATTTGTGTTCTTGTGAAATGATTGTCATTGTGAACATCATCTCATTTTGTAAGCTGTGCCAGGGTTGTTTGAGGTATATTTTATTTTTTCAGTGGTGAATGTTATGATTTATATTGTTAACCTTCATCTCTTCCGCTTACCAAGGGCTTGAGAGCCAGTGTGGTGTAGTGGTTAAGAGTGTGGACTCTAATCCAGAGAACTGGGTTTGATTCCCCACTCCTCCACATGAAGCCAGCTGGGTGACCTTGGGTCAGTCACAGTTCTCTCAGAGCTGTCTCAGCCCCCTTTAACTACCTCACAGGGTGTCTGTTGTGGGGATAGGAAGGGAAGGAGATTGTAAGCCGCTTTGAGACTCCTTCGGGTAGAGAAGGGTGGGGTATAAAAAACAACTCTTCTTCTTTATGATGGTTTATTTTGCTGGTGGGGGGTGTTTGCTCAGTTGGCATCTGATTCTTAAGTAAAGGTCAATAGTTCTGAACGTAATGAATTAATATCCAGTGAGCTAATGCCAAAAAAGACTTGTTTGTATTATGTTGGCTAAGTCCAGATTTAACACTGAGCTCCTCTTCAGCTCTCTTTATGTTCTAAGCACCATGGAAAACCTTAATGTCTACTGCTGCTTTCAGACTATAAGAAAGGACGAGCTAGCTGTTGTAGGAGTAGATTTTGACAACTGTCTTTTCATATTTCATCATTTTAAAACTCTGTTCTCCTGCTTTGAATTTCTCATGCATTTTCTAAATGTGATCTACCTTGCCATGCATAAAGCAAATTCCCTCTGTTAATGAGAACAATGCTTGTGTCAGGGCAGTGGACCATGGCTTTTTTTGCACAACTGGCATGCATGAGTGAGCAGTACATATGCATGCTCCCACCTGTCTCTTGTTATAATTTTGAATATCTAAGCTTTATTTTTAAAATATGTAGCCGTTACGGAGGCTAACTACACTTGGAAAGAAAAAAGGGAAGAGGTATTTATGCAGCTCTCAGTATCTGAAAGACTAATGAAATCACCATGTGTTTAGAACTCAGTATTTTAGGGATCTAGAATTACCTATAATGTAACTGTTACATGAACTGCCTGGAAGCTTCAACTAGTTAACTGTGGCTCATCTACCATCAGTGTCTTGATACAAATCATGTTGCAAACTGTGAATTCTGTACAGATATGCAGATCATGGCTCCAAGCATATAGCATGCCTGTTCCAGCTTATATACCTCTTTCTCTTCTGCTTCCGGTTGCCCAGGTTCCTCAGTCAAAAAGGGGTACAAGGAGGGATGTTGTAAGATGGCAGTTAAAAGTCCTTGATTTGTTCGTCATTAACATGCTACTCTTAAGAGGCTGTGTATAGTTTAATGACTTACTAAGCTACGTGAATTGTGAATTAAGTTTAGAGTTTTAGGACTCTAGTTTTATATACTTTTTTGCTCCATATTTTATCCAGCTAGAGACCAGTTTCTTATATCTGGCGTTTTTGGTAGATGGTAGGGAGAAGCAGGAAGTTCTCAGAAGCAAATATGTCTCTTGAGTTCAGCATGATGCATGATTTTCATTATTGTTGCATTTTGACTTGCCCATATAATGTCGGTCAGTGTCATCAGTACCTGATGACAGCTTATTGCATTTCTATTTCATTGTGGGGATTTTTCCTTCCTGTTCTTTAGGTGCAGGGTCAGCCATTGATGGTACAAGTGAGTGGAGGTCAGCTGATCACATCAACTGGTCAGCCAATCATGGTACAGGCTGTACCGGGGAGTCAAGGTCAGACCATTATGCAAGTTCCAGTTTCAGGATCACAGGGATTGCAACAGGTCTGTATGCCCAACTCCATTAAGTACAGATTGACAGATAAGTCAGCATGGCAAAGTGGCTGATGTTTGTTTCCAGCACCTGATGTTCCAGGAATATGGTGCTGTTGAATGCAGAAATTCTATTCTTAACTGTTTTTGCTAATAATTGTTGATAGACCAATGGCTGATAAATTTTTGTAGTCCATTTTAAGAGACATCTGTGTGTTGTTGGAGAATTCCATAAGACAAATACATATGGTGTGATAAAATGCTTCTTACATAAGTATGGCATAGCATTGGATAATAGCGTAATGGCCTTAGAATGAAAGTGGAAAGTGAAGGATACAACTACTAATAATTATTTTATGACATTGTGTGTAGTATAGCCAGACGATCCTAAGATTGTCTGGTATCCGTAAGTTCTGGCGCTTTAGTGTTATGCACCACAAGGTGGTGAGCTAGAGTTGTTTTTTAGGCAAGAGACTATTCAGAGGTGATTTGCCGTTGCCTGCCTCTTTGTCATAGCCCTGATATTCCTTAGAGGTCATCCTTCGAATTCCTACCACGGCCGACCCTGCTTACTTTTGGGATTTGACGAGATCAGGCTAGCCTGGGCTATCCAGGTCAAGCCTACCTCAACAGACTTTTCTCCTCTGGAACTGGAGGACATGACTTGATGCTTGGGCTACTTCCAGTATTCCTAGAGAGGCAGGAATTTGACTGGAGGCTTCTGTCTCTGCCTTGTGGCAAGTGCTCTCCAAGTCCCTCAGTTTTGTTTCATGCCTTAATAGTGAGAAGGAAACTCAGAGCAAAAATTCATTTTAGAGCCTCTGATTGCAACCACCCTTCTTTTTTCTAGCCTACATTTCATTCTGACTTTCCTCCTCCCCTTCAGAAAAATAAAAAAATTACCTTTTTATCACTGGTAATGGTATGTCTAGTGCCTGTCTAGCCAAGGCCACGTCGGCTGCAAACTCTGTCAGGATGGCCTCGAAGGGTGCGGTGTTGTCGGATTGGGCTGTGAAAGCTGTTCTACTGAAGTCACAAGGAAAGCATGTCTTACCCACTGCAGCCAGCCAGACCAAGCCAGTGGAGGCTCTAGCTGTCATGTGAAGCCACGGCACACATTCAGGCAGCTTAGAAAATGGCGCCAAGGCCGATTTTGGTGCCAGAACAGCACCAGTGTCCAAACAGCTGCATCAGGGGACACAGCGAATGAAGTCTTTGATGCAAATGACAGGGGTGAGTCAAAAGGGGACATTCCACCCTAATCTTTCCCTTTTCTGCTCCAAAGAAGACATTCCCTCTGAAATTAAGTACTGCCTTGAAAACTGTGTAGACAAGTCCATGGCAAAAGGGAACCAAGAAACCAGGGGGAGGGAAAGGCAATCATCCCCTCTGCCAGATTCACAAAAATCACTTGCAGCTTCCATAGGCTTTTGGCCCACTGAAGCAGCCTGCAAAGGCTTTCAGACACCCAGATCCTTTTTTCAGTACTGTTGTAGATTAGAATGCAGCCCTCCCAAAGAGAATTCTGAGGATTCTAGTCAGGATTTAGATAAGTTGTCCAAGAAAGATCTCCCCTCCCCCCAGGACGAGCAAAACAGATGCCTCTTTAGCTAGGATAATCTTCCGCTGCTTCTAATAAGAGCCATGAAACCTTTGAGCCTTAAGATGCCACAGGAAAAAAATTCCTCAAAGCACCTGGATGAAGGGTTCTTAGATGATACAAAAAGGTTGCCTGGATTCAATAATAGAGTACACTTTTACGTTTCCAGTTTCCTTTGAAGAGGAAATTAATGAAGAGTGATCTAATCCTACATCTCACTGACTGTGCTCTGGGCAGCTAGAAGAATGTATCTTTTATCCAGAAAAGCAAACAAGATTCTTCAAAGCCCTCTAATTGATGCCCCTATGGCAGCTCTCATTTCAGGTGCAGCAGTCACTAAAGATGAGAAAGGATCCATGAAGGATCCTACAGACCATAAGATGGAACTCACTCTCGGGAGGACACAGGAAGCAACTGCCTTTGATATCAAAGCTGCGGCAGCCAACTCTCTAGTTGACAGTGCTTCTCTGAATCGGGTGAGAAATCTCAGTAGTTTTTCTGCAAACTTAAATGCTGGACAATCAGATTATTTGAATAGACTGGAACAGGCAGCAGCCTTCCTAGGAGAATTAAGCTTAGATGCCATGAAGTTTTATTCACAGGCAAATTACCTTGGCTGTGGTGGCCTGTAGACATATATGGCTTATGGCCTTGAGTGGATATATCAAAGCCACTTTAAGATAACCTGGTTGAGACCAAAAATAAAACGATATCTACTATGACTCAGCCAAGCACAATGATGAACATTCTAAAAGTTCTTGTTTTCAGTCTTTTTTAATTCAGAGAGAGATTTAGAGGCAATTTCAAATATTCCTGGTATAGGAACAAGAAGTCTTACAGGCGGGGATCTCAATCTTTGATCAATTCTTCAGTTCAAACAAGGCCCAGCAGCGCAATGTGTGATGCAAGGGACAATCCAGTTGGGGGCTGCCTACAGTTTTTCTATCACATCTGAGCTCAGTCCTCTTCTGATCATTGGGTGAAAGATACAATAGCCTTCAAGTTTATTTTTCTTACACCAAACAACTTTTTTTCAGCCCTAGTTTCCCATTATTTTGACAAGTGATCTTGAACTCTAGATGCCATACAAAATCTCTCAGTACAGGTGATAGTAAAGCCAGTGCCACTGCTTCACAAATACAGAGGGGTTTACTTCACGATCCGCAAAAAGAAGAGCAATCTTAGACCACAAGTGCATCAACAGATATGTCGAATACAGGAGATTCAAGATGGAAACCCTGAAGAATATTACACAGGCACTCAGTCTCAAGACTTCCTGGTGTCAGTAGATTTGACCGAGGCCTGCTTACGGGTATCTGTCCTCTTGGAGTGAGGCCTGCTTATGAGTGTCTATCCTCTTTGCCCGCAGGCAGGATCTACGTTTCACTCATGGCAATGGTCATTATCAGTTCAAGGCCCTACCACTTGGTTTGGGCCTGGCACCCTGCATCTTCACAAAATCAATAGCAGGGATGGCAAACCTGAGAATTCAGGGAATCCATCTTTATCTCTACTTAGATGATCTTTGATCAGAACCTTGTCGTAAGAGCAAGGAAGTTCAGGATATCCAGGATACTTTGCAATGCCTCAGAACACAAGTTCTTGATCTATGTTGGGAAGAAAATCTTATTGCCACTCAGATGTTTATGCTTTTGGGAGACACCTTACAAATTTTTCCACAAGAAATGTGGAAATTAATCTTTATGTCCAAAAATGGGCAGGCAGTGGATTCCATGTGCCCTGGGTCAGGGAACATTCCAGTCAGCTTCCATGGACTCTGCTTTCAAAACCTGATCTCCATAAAGAGGCATGTCAGATTGAAACTGACCAGAGATCTCAATGGTGATTCAAGGAGTATCATTTTTCAGTGGAAAAATTAGTCAAGGAAGAGATCATCATCAGCACAAATGGAAGTCTCCATGATTGGGAGGCACACTGCACTCTGGGCCAGGAGCAGGATATTTGATCCTACTCAGAGTCAACGCTAAGCAGAAATCTTCTGGGGTTGAGGGTGATGAGGTTGGTTCTTCACTTTCAGGACTGACTCCAGAATCTCCATGGATACCACCACTGGCAAGGCCTGCATCAGTAGGCAGTGAGGTACCCAATTGTGCTTGCTGCAAAAGGAAGTGGAGATCCTGTTTGCCTGTTCAATATGTTCTGCCTCTGAGGGCAGAGCACATCAGTGGCATTCACAATGGTGAACTGGCTCATCAGGCAACAGTTGGACTAGCGGAGTATAAGCTGGGTCCTTGGGTTTTCCAGATGATCTGCAAATGCTTTAGGACCCCTCAGGCAGACCTGCTTGTATCTCCTCAGAACACACAGCTTAGCTAATTCTTTGCTCTGTGCCCAGGAGCAGAACCGACCGATGGTGTCAAGACACCTGGCCTGAGGGTCTACTGTATGCCTACTGTATACTGTATGGGGAAATAGTATTTCCCCACTATTCTGGGTTTGATAAATAAACTCAAGCGGGAGAAGAACAGATTGATATGCATCACTCCACTCTGGCCCAGGAAGCCATAGTTTTCCAGCCTGATGGAATTGTCCATAACACCGCCCTGGAAGGTCCCAGTCTCTGCAGATCTCCTAACACGGGGCCCAATTCACCATTCAGATTCAGCATGGCTCCACCTAGTTGCTTGGCAATTGTTAAATAAATGCGTTTCAGAAGCGGTCACTGTGGTTGTGATGGCCTCCCAGAAACTGTATACAACCAGAACAAATGAATGTACCTGGAAGGCCCTTCTACAGGTGGTGTCATTGGAAGAGACTTTGAGCTGATCAGGCTACAGCACCTCATTCTTCTCTTTCACACTCAAGGTCTTATTCTTAGTGGCTGTCACTTCAGCAAGATGTATGTCAGAACTGGGAGCACTTTGCCTTAGACCAAGGTGGTTTGTGTTTCACAAGGATAAGGTGGTCCTTTGTTCACATTCCACCTTTGTCCTTAAGTTTATCACTGTCGGTCACTGTTTCAAAAGACTCAGGAACAAACATTACCACATTTCTGCCCAATCCAATTCATCCAGTGGAAAAGGATTAGCATACTCCAGATTTGCACAGAGCTTTACGTGTCTGTTTCCTGTTCTTCATCCCATAACAAAGGGCAAAAAGTTTCCTGAGGTGACTATCAGCAAATGCTTGATAAGCATTCACTGAACCTACAAGTACATGACCCTCATGAATCAGGGGTCCTCACTGTTCACTCTGTTAGAGCTCAGCCATAAATGCTGACTTCAGTAAATGCTTTGATGTTGGAATTTGTAAGGCAGCAACCTGGGCTTCAGTCTCCACAGTTGTTTGACGCTACAGATTGAATACTATTACCTTGAACCATACAGCATTTAGACAAAATAGGCCTCAGCAAATTATATAATCATTGAGTAACTGGCATTGACCCCATCCTTAATTTGTATGTCATTATAATGTTCCAGTCATTAAAATCGTGTTCTCTGGTTCCAGGGGAGAATGGAATGTTGGAACTCATCAAGTTTCCTTTACCTGGGACTCAGGGAACATCATTTTGTCCCACCCTGTATTCTTATGGGCAGGCATAACACAACAGGAGATGGATTGCTCTTTTCTCAGTTGTGATCCCTATTCTGCTGTTTTTTCCCCTCTGTGTTCTCGTTGGCAGACTTATAATATGTTAGTTACGCTGTGGAAGCCTGTAGGCTCTGTCAACAAGGTTGTTCTTGTTGTAAAGGTAGCCATTTCCTGATGGTAGTCTTTTCTGATGGTTCAAAACATGGCTGCAGAAGTCTCCAAACTGAGGGATTTGGTGGGCACTTCCTATAGGCAGAGAAAGCAGTCTGCAATCAATTTCCTTCCTCTAAGAATACTGGAAAGTACGCCAGGCACCAAAAAATCGATGTCTTCAAAGTTCCAGGTAGAAGGAACTTTTATGGCAAGTTCCAGTCTTCTGTTCTGTTCACTTAGAAATTAAATGGTGTTGGTTATGGCTTTCCTTAGGCATTGTCTTGACCTTGGCATCTGAATTATCTGAGAATAATTTAGATAATGCTAATATTAGGTACAGAGGTTTTACAAGGTACTTGATTTATTCCCCCCCAACAGATTCAGTTGGTCCAGCCTGGTCAGATTCAGATTCAGGGTGGGCAAGCTGTGCAAGTTCAAGGCCAGCAGGGCCAGACACAGCAAATCATCATCCAGCAGCCTCAAACTGCAGTTACTGCTGGCCAGACACAGGTAAGAGTGTGAAAAGCAGGAGAAAATTTGTAAAAGCAATTGGATTTACATAGATTTTTGAAATCTGGGGAAAATAATTAACTTATTTAATTGGTTCATATGTATATTGGGGAGAATGTTCAGTGTATCTAATCGATTTGTATACCTTACCATATTAACCTGTACTATAACCTTCCTAGTGAGAAAGAATAATATTATTTAACATAACAGTCCTAATTCTGTCCCCCCCCCCATTATTATTTTTATTATTAGAACAGTCATAGACCGGATTAAAAATAGGATACAATATAATAGGATACAATACAAATCTGCTATAAAATGTACATCCAGTTTATAATTGAACTAATCCAACAATAATATATATTAATAAAATTATATACATATGGTCATTAATATATTGGCTCCTGAAAATCAGAAAGCAAAGCTCCTGTTTAAACTATTCTGTTTAATCACCTGGGCACAGAACCTAGCTGTCACTCTAGTGACTGCTGGTATTTCATCAAGCAGTAATTTCTTCGAGGCTATCTTATCCGATATAAGCATGGACTGTTCCAGAATCCCCCATTATAATTTCTTTGAGTTTGCTGAAATTTAGGTTCAGATTTTTTTTTAATGGTCAGGTACTTGCAATTTATAGAAGTCTGTTTAGAAATGTGTCCAGATTGCTAGTGCTGTGTGATCTTCTACCAATAATCATGTGAGGAGGTGGCACTATCACACTGCATATGTTATTCTCCACTTGAAGGGATATATGTATAAGATAATGTATGTTACCCCAAAACTAACTCTATCAGATAAAGAATGGACAAGCTATACAAATTCAGAATTATCATAGCCAGGGACAGCAAACTATCACCAGCTGCTACTTGACATAGTCTTGCCAGTTTATTGCCCCTGTACACTCAGTTATCGTGAACACCTACCTGTTAATTTTAGCTTCTTCATGATTTTGTCTAAGGTTCCTACACCTACTCCTCCCCTGTTACCTTTCTGCTCACCAAAGCACCTTACGTATGAGCTATGTATGGGTGCAAGTATGCAAAGTTATAATTTTTAAGGAAACAACAAATTAAGATGCTGGAACCCCCATTTCTGAAAGATGAAAATGTTTCTCTAGAAAACACAGAAATTATATTTGGGCCAGTGAGGGACTGAAGTAAAATGAAATGCTCCATAGTGCTGGTCTGAGCATACATAATCAAGAAATGTGGGCACTTTTAAAAGTTATTCCCAGAACATTAGAAAATTGCAAGATATTGTAATCTTGTATTACTTAGTGTTTTTTTCTGATGGGATGTTATTGTGCTCGTCAGACCCAGCCGCAAATTGCTGTTCAAGGTCAGCAGGTGGCGCAGACTGCTGAGGGCCAGACAATTGTCTATCAGCCAGTTAATGCTGATGGAACAATTCTTCAACAAGGTAGGAATTCTTCATGCCATAGAATGTCAAAATAGTATTGACCATTTTCAAAACAATATGTACCATTTGCTTTTTGCCTCTAGGTACCAAGGTAATTAAAACTCATAAATTCATGTGACTATTTTTGTAGCTCTTTAGTGCAGTGATTTTATGTTGATAGTGAAATTAGTATGCCATTGGAAGACTCTGTGGACACATAAGCGGTGTTGTGTTTATGCCATGGTGGCATTTATGAGGCTTCTTGTAAGTGCCACTTTCCTGAAATACCACAGCCTTTCTCTTTCTGAAACTGAGAGTTCTAGGTTTTCTGAAAAAGCCAAATTACATGGGATATATTCATGTCACTTATCAGTAATCCATTGTTCACCCCTTTATAAATTCTTATTTGTATAACAACAAAATCTTTTTCACAGGCTGTAATGAGACAGGTGAATGAATTTCTGTAGGAGCTTGTAGCTTCAAAAACACACAGTTGCAATATATTATCCAATGGAGATTGGAAAAAGGGCAGCATAGCAAGTATAAGATTGCTTTTGTGACCCTTGCCCCTTCTGGTTGCTTAAATCTGCCAGGGGCAGAGGGTGGAGCTGACTGGATCTGGGAGAAATGCCTCCTTGAGAGAGGGTTACCCCAGGCTTGAAACAGGTAGTGGTGCATCCTGAAGACATTTACTTTGGATCCAGGAGATTTGAATAATTTGTCCGATCTCACATGTGCTGTTCTTGAGCAAGGTGAATGAAAAAGTGGTGGGGGGCAACTTCAAGGATTCCAAGATGAAGCAGATCGTTCAAATCATTTCCAGTGTAGTTTCAGGCCTGGTTACGGGACTGAAACAACTTGGTTGTCCTGATGGACAGCCTGCTTTGGGAGATGGACTATTTAGGTTCTTGTCTGTTAATTCCATTGATCATAGTATACTTCTGGGACTACCGTTTTGGGTTGGGACTGAGGCAGCACTGTTCTCTACGTTCTTCTCATGATTCATATCCTTTGCTCCGTCACATTTTTCTTAATTGAAAAGCTGTGAATACTGTCATCCTAGGGAAGGTTCTCCTATTCTGTGATCATTTTAAGTTGCCCTTTCTTGCAGGTTTCTGCCTTGAAGATACCTATTGAAATGGGGTCACCCAAGTTCTGGTCACTCCAATGTGTGTAGTTACATTTTAGATGTATATCAGGGGTGTCAAACTCATTTGTTATAAGGGCCAGATCTTACATAAATGGGATTTTTTCAGGCCAGGCCATGTTTGTCATAAAGTGTAATACCAGGTAGCAGAGATAAAAGGACACAGACAGACACAACTAAAGATGCAGTGCAGCACTGGGCTGATGCCCCCGTACTGCCTGGAGTGGGGAGCAAACCATTTCCCCAGCTTGCTCTCATGGTCAATACTCTGAGCCTAGGACCCAGGGAAAAACATGAAATGGCTGGGCATTGCAAGCTCTCTTCCCCCAGGTCAGCTCAGAGTGGCAGTGGCTCTCCAGGGTCTCAGGTTGAAGTCATAATAAGCCACAGCTTGGTCCTTTTAACTGGAAGTGTCAAGGATAGACCCACCTGGCTCCTTAGCTCAATCAACGCAAGAGAAAAGCCTCCATTGGGAAGCACAATGTTTGAAACCAAGCCCCCTTCCCCTCAGCCAGCAAACCTCAGCAAATAACTAGCAGTCCCATGTGGGCACAGGAGAAGCCAACGAAGACAAGGGAAGTTTGGCAGCCCCGCCCTCTGCACTCAGAGGCAGCACGGAAGGGCGAGGACAGGCAGAGGCGGGGAGGGGGAAGATAAGAGAGCCTTGAGCCAGATTAAAGCCCTGGGCGGGCTGGTTCTGGCCTGCGAGGCATATGTTGACACCCCTGATGTATATAATAGGGCATGGTGATACTAGCAATTTTCTTTTCAAGTCCTTTCCTAGAAATCTCTAAAATGATGGATTTTGCCTTTTTCACCGCTACTGCACAGCTAATTGCCATTTTCTCTGAGCTATTTACCATGACCTTAATTGATTACCACTAATTCAGATCCCACTGATGTAAATAAGACATTAGGATTGTTTTCCCCAGCATGTACCACTTTGCACATATGTATACTGATTCTCATCTGCCATTTCACCAACTACGAAGAGATCCTTTAGGGCATTTTCACAGTCTGCTTGGGTTAACTTTTTACCATTCTGAATAATTTTGTGTTGTCCAAAAATTAGTTGCCTTACTAGTTATCCCTGACCCCAAATCATATATGAATAAGTTAGGCAGCAAACTGCCTTTTATTCCTGCCCAGTTATTATTTAAAAAATGAAGCCAAATCATTGGTACATCTAACTAAATATTATCCAGCCTTACAGTTCTCTCCAAAGCTTCATGAAGAGAAAGGTCTGTTTTCCCAGCATCGATTTCTTGTGGTCTTATTAATCAGAGATGCCAGTGATTAAACCTTAGGCCTTCCACATGCATAGCATGTGCTGTTTTGCTAATGTGAGGTCCATCCCTAATTCATATCAATCCATAAGAGGACTAATTGAGCTCCTTTGAAAGACACTGGGTTTTCACAAGATAGTTGTGAATCCATAGCTTTCAAAAAATCTTTTATCCCTGCGGTGGCTCAAGTGGTTAAGATGCTGAACTGCAGGCTGTGGAAGGTCAGTAGGTCAGCAGTTCGAGACCCGAGTTGCCGCATGACGGAGTGAGCTCCCGTCTCTAGTTCCAGCTCCTGCCAACCTAGCAGTTCGAAAGCAAGAAATTGCAAGTAGATAAATAGGTACCGCTTCGGTGGGAAGGTAACAGCGTTCCGTGCGCCTTGATGTTTAGTCATGCCAGCCACATGACCATGGAAATGTCTTCGGACAGCGCTGGCTCTTCGGCTTTGAAACGGAGATGAGCACCGCAACCCTAGAGTCGGATTCGACTGGCTTTCAAGCAAGGGAACCTTTACCTATGTTTCTGGGCAGAGTGAATAAAATCTGAAGTGGGACTAACTGTGTTCCCTTCATCTTCTGTGTACGTTTTTTGTTTTGTTTTTGTTTGTTAAAGTTACAGTCCCTGTTACAGGCATGATCACCATCCCAGCAGCCAGCTTGGCTGGAGCCCAGATAGTTCAGACTGGAGCCAACACCAATACCACCAGCAGTGGACAAGGGACAGTAACTGTGACGCTGCCTGTTGCCGGAAATGTGGTCAATTCGGGTGGAATGGTGATGGTGCGTACCAAATTTTTCTTGTTTCCCATCCCAGGTTTTATTTACAGAATAAATCATTACTTGTTCAGTCTTCTGAGAGAAGTCCTAGTTTGCTCTTAAGTAACAATGCATGTGTTTAGGAAATGTATTTATTTATATTATTTATAAACAGGCTTTTCCTGACAATGGATTGAAGCCATAAGAAGGCTTTTCTGTCTTGTTCGTTGCAATTTGTATTTGGAATTTGTGAGGTTTTCCCACCACGGAGACAGTCTCCCTGCTGTCTGCCATCCTGCCACCAACTGGCCCACCAGCCTCAGAATTGGGAAGGAGAGGAAGTTCCAACACCCAGGTCCTTTTCCTTCCCCAGACTTGGCTCTCCATGCTCTCTTCTCCCCCTGGTCTGGGCTCAGTCTGTTGCTTCCTCCCTGGCCAGGTGTGGTGCCTTCCCTCTTTGGATTCCCTGGACACACTCCGACCTGGCTTGTCTCCAGTCTCCTTACATCAGAGAGACTATACAAGGAAAAGGAAGCCTTTCCTGCTTCTTTCTACTGATGCCCATCTCCCTGCCCTGCTCCTTCCTCTTTCTGCCTCTCCCATTCTGGCCATCTTCGGCCTTGCCTTCTGACCAATGCTCCCTCTAAGCTGTGGAGTCTTGTGAGCTACTGGCATTAAAGTTGTGAGCAAGTGATAGTTTGCTCTGGAGCCGTCCTTCCTGAGCTAAGACAAAAATGTGTGAGCCAGAGGATAAAAAACTGCGAGCTAGCTCACACTAACTCAGCTGAGAGGGAACACTGCTTCTGGCCACACCCTTCCCCACCGATGGTTGGCTCCCTGCCTTATTCTTGGCTGTGTCAGCGCAATCTGCCTGGGTCCCAGCCACCTCCCTCTCCCAGCCCTTCCGTGTGTGGGTGAATCTGGGTCCCAGCTGTCCTCAGTTTGGGCAGCTGGGGTGAGGTTGAGTTGGGACCATGTGTGGGTTCCCAATAGAATTGCATCAAATCTGGTATGTTAAATGCTGCGACTGTGTGGTTTTCTGCCAAGTTTTTATTGTAGAGGTTGAAGAAACTCTTAACTGCAAGACTGTTATTCAGTAGACACAGAGGTTGGATTTCTAGGAGCCATATATGTTTAAAACTGCTCTTTGTAGCTTAAATGCTTTCCTGTAATAGAACACTGTTTCCTTGCCTTGATACAGATGGTGCCAGGGACTGGATCTGTGCCAGCTATCCAGAGGATACCTTTGCCTGGAGCAGAGATGCTTGAAGAGGAGCCCCTGTATGTGAATGCTAAACAGTACCACCGGATTCTAAAGAGGCGGCAAGCAAGAGCCAAACTGGAAGCAGAAGGAAAAATCCCTAAAGAGAGAAGGGTGAGGTTACAATCTAATATACTTGAAAAACAGAATAAGATGTACATATGTCCTCACAACCGCCTGTTTATAATAGTTAACTCATCCGCTGGAACTATAAAGGCTGATAATTACAGGGTGTCTGTGACCTACCAGTGTGATAAAGAAAGCAAATATAGTGGCAAATACAGAGCATATGGCATTTCCAGCAAGGACTGGAAATATTAAAGCTGCCATATAAGGGACTAGTCAAAAAGAGTAAGGGAGCAGTGACTCACAAAAGCTCATACCCTACCACAAGTTTTGTTAGTCTTTAAGGTGCTACTGGACTCTTATTCTCTTCTACTACTACAGACAGACTAACATGGCTACCCATCTTCATCTATCTCCATATGAGGCACTAGTGAGGGGCCATTCAGAATAATATTTCAAGTTTTGCTTACCCATTTTTAATAAATGCTGACTCAAATTTGGCAAACATTTACAAATAGTTTCCAGTTTTTGTTTTAATCCTTCTAATGGCTATGTTATGAGAGGTTAAAGGGCCCAGTGGTCAGAGCCTATAAATCATTTTAGTATGATAGTTCCTAGTATCATCCTGTTACTTAGGGCTTCTTAGTATGATGGGGAGAGGAACCTTAAATAAGAGTTATCTGGAGTCCAGTAATTTCTAGCCATTTGAAATGCTTAGAAAAAGTATCCCCAAAGTAGTTTTATCTTTTTAAGGAACATCTGGTTGAGGCATGGAAGCTGGATGGATGCAGGGATGCAGATAATTAGCCTTGCTCTCCTCCCTTCCAGTCCTTTCCAGCCCCTGGAAAGTTGGTTCCTGGGGTTTGCATAAAGGAAGAACCAGGATATTAATTCTTTTGGTTTAATTTCTTCCTGTTCCTTTCCAGTCCCCCTGTTCCCAGCTCTGTCAATACATCTCTTCTTAAAATGTCTGCTTAAAATCTCACACCCCCTTTCCTGTCACGTCTTGTAGCATGCCTCTCCCCATCTGACAAAGGGAGCTTGACTCTTGAAAGCTCATACCACCCCCCCAAAAAAAATCTTGTTGGTCTCTAAGATGCTACTGAACTTGAATCTAGCTGTTCTACTGCAGACCAACACGGCTCCTCTCTGAAACTGTCTCTATTTTGCTAGTATCAGGAAAGAGTAAGCCTCTGTGTACCTCAGCTTTAGTCTCTCCCATCTCCTCATCCGACAAAATGGATGATGGTGGTGCAACAGAGGGAAGCCATCTGAGGGTGTCAGCTGAACAGTTTGTCCATGTAAGCGTCACTTCTGGAACTTAGGATCTGGGAACTGGAAGGTTCCCTCTCCTAAAATGTTACGTTTTTTTCTTGAAGCAAATAGAGATGGAATGGTCGATCTGGGTAAAGAAAACTTGTGCAGGGCTAGTTCTCTGCACAAGCAATACAAGTGGCTGCTTGGAGTACCATGGCCATCCAAATAACTACTTAGGGAGCTCTAGATAGCAGAGCTGTCCTTCTAATCATTGCCTTTGCCTCCTTCACCCCTTCCATTGGGAACTGACTATGTAGGCTAGATGGCTAGAGGTGAAACCAAAAGCTTCACACCTGCAAAGACTTGCAAGGGTCATCTTATTTTCCCCTCCCTCACTGTTTCTTCTTTCCCTTTCCTATAAGCCCATATAGCCTCTCACCTTTTCCTGCTTGCTTCTATCCTTCCCACACACCAATCTACCTTGATCTGCCCCTCTCTGTTCAGCTTTCTTTCCTTCCCTCCCCCTGGCAGCCTCTCCCCAGGAAAACTGTGGCCCATTTGTCCAGGGTCCAGCTGCTGGGCCAGCTCAGTTGCACATTGGGAAACCTGCAAGGCTTTTGATAAGGTTCCACATAATAATCTTGTTGACAAGGTGGTAAAATGTGGTTTGGATCCTATTACCGTTAGGTGGATCTGCAACTGGTTGACAAATCACACCCAGGGGTGCTTGTTAATGGTTCCTCATTCTCTTGAAGAGGAGTGACAAGTGGAGTGCCTCAAGGATCTGGCCTGTTTTGTTCAACAGCTTTAGAAATGATTTGGATGAAGGAAAAGAAGGAATGCTTATTAAATTTGCAGATGATACTAAGTTGGGCGGGGTAACAAATACAGTAGAAGACAGACTCAGGATACAGAATGATCTTGACAGGCTGGAAAACTGGGCTAGAACAAATAAAATGAATTTCAGTGGGGATAAATGTAAAGTTCTGCATTTAGGTAAGAAAAATCAAATGTATAATTATAGGATGGGGGAGACTCATCTCAGCAGTAGTATGTGTGAAAGGGATCTAGGGGTCTTAGTAGATCATACACTGAACATGAGTCAGCAGTATGATGCCATAGCTAAAAAGGCAAATGCAGTTTTGGGCTCAACAGAAGTATAGGGTCCAGATCATGCAAAGTGGTGGTATTGCTTTACTCTGCTCTGGCTAGACCTCACCTAGAGTATTGTGTTCCATTTTGGGCACCACAATTCAAGAAGGATATAGACAAGCTGCAATGTGTCCAGAGGAGGACAATGAAGATGGTGAGAGGTCTGGAGACCAAGTCCTATGAAGAAAGATTGAAGGAGCTGGGTTTGTTTAGCCTGGATAGGAGATGACTGAGAGATGATATGATAACCATCTTCAAGTACTTGATTGAAGGGCTGTCATATAGGGGATGGTGAGGAGTTGTTTTCTGTTGCCCCAGAAGGTCAGACCAGAACCAATGGGTTGGAATTAAAAGAGTTTTCAGCTAAACATTAGGAAGAACTTCCTGACAGAGTAGTTCCTCAGTGGAACAGGTTCCTTGAGAGGTGGTGGGTTTTTAAACAGAGGCTAGATGGCAATCTGACAGCAATGCTGATTCTGTGAATTTAGGCAGATCATGAGAGGAAGGGCAGGAAGGGTTGCATCAATGTTTAGTTCTTGTGGCTCTCTTACAAGCCCAGAGAAATGCTGATCGCCACTTTGGGGGTCAGGAAGCAAATTTTCTCCAAGCCAGTTTGGCTAGGGATCCTGGAGGTTTGTGGGGTTTTTTGGTCATCTTCTGGGCATGGAACAGGGGTCACTGGGCGTGGGGGGAGGGAGATATTTGTGAATTTCCTGCATTGTGCAAGGGCTTGGACTAAGGTGACCCTGGAGGTCCCTTCCAACTCTATGATTTTAAGGACTTGTGGGAGTACCTCATTTTCTTTTCTGTCTCCTTCCATACACTATTTCTCTTTCACTCTTCCTGGCAAGCCCCCTATCCTGGCCTCCAGACCTGCTCTTCTGTTGCTCCTCATGTGGGACAATTGTTTGCCCCTACTTGGCTTGTGACACATGATAAAATGGGTGATCTATATTAAAATGCAAGGCTTAGAGGATCACTTTCATTCTTTCAATTGTATGGTCCTGTTTGCAGAAATACCTGCATGAGTCCCGTCATCGTCATGCCATGGCAAGGAAGAGGGGAGAAGGTGGACGTTTTTTCTCACCAAAAGAAAAGGATAGCCCTCATATGCAGGTAAGCAAAACTTTTGTTTGTTTGTTTGTTTGTTTAGGAGATGTTATAGTCATACGCTTCAAATTTACTTCTGGCTAGTTGTCATCTTTCCAGCACTTTGCTAGGTTTGTGCACTTTCTTATGAAACACTTGTGATCATCCCCAAGTAATGTTGAGGTTTTGAGAGGGGTCTGACTCATTTATGAAAAGTTACTTGTAACCAAGTAGAGAGGAAGCTTTGTTTCAGGAAATGGTACAGTGATGGCATTCTTCCACAATTCTCCATAATGTTTCCCATAAAGTGCTGTTCTCTCAATGGTAGCTCTGGAAAGAGCTCTCTCAGCTCCACCTACGTCACAGGGTGTCTGTTGTGGGGAGGGGAAGGGAAAGGTGTTTTTAAGCTGCTCTGAGACTCCAAGTGAAGGGCAGGGTATAAATCCAATCTCTTCTAATCTTCAATGCAACTTGCACTCAAAATAATACCATTCTTATAGGTTAGCTGTCAAATGCCTAAAAAGACAAGCCTTACAGTTTTTGTGGAAAGTGGATAGAACGGGGGCCTTCTGCACCTCAGGGAGAGCATTTTGTAATGCCGAAGTTACCACCAGCTGACAGTCCAAAGGGAGGGCTTGGCTAAAAAAACAACCTTGAAGGGGATCTTGGGTGCTAGCTAGGCGCTCAGTGGGAAAAATAGTTGATCTGATAAATTGGCCCTGGATTATGTGGGGCTTTAAAAGTCAAAATCAGTGTGTTAAATTGTACCAGAAGCATATTGGTAGCCAATGTAGTTGTTTTAATGATATATAATTATAATAATATGCACACTCTATCCAACAGCCAAGACAGTGCATTCTCTACCAATTGCTTTTATTTAGTCTTCAAAGGCAACATACCCTAGACTGTGTTGGTAGTAGTCTAGCCTCAAGGTTACAGAAACATCAACATGGCCAGGTCTGTGGAACTCAGGAGGACAGATAATTTCTGTACCAAATTACACTGAATGTGTTCTTTGTCACTACTCTTACCTGATCTAACAAAAGTATGGAATTCAGTAATACACATAAGCTCTCTACAACAGCAGTCTATGCCAAGGACCTTATTGATCACTTGCATCTAGTCTGGATTCAGTTTTAGCTAGTTAGAATGACTGATGAAGAAGAGGAGGAAGAGATTGGATTTATACCCCACCCTTCACTACCCAAGGGAGTCTCAGAGAGCCTTACAGACTCCTTTCCCTCCCCTTCCCCACAACAGACACCCTGTGGGGTCGGTGCGGCTGAAAAGCTGCTCTTTTCAAGGACAGCTGTGCCAGAACTATGGCTCGCCCAAGGTCATCCAGCAAGTGCAAGTGGAGGAGTGGGGAATCAAACCTGGTTCTCCCAGATTAGAGTCCGTGCACTTAACCACTACACCAAACTGGTATAATGATGCATATTTAAAACATCTTTACACTTCCACCCAGCTTAGCATCCCTAAAGTGGTGAACAGTCAAAACATTCAAACCAGTTTTAAAATACATGCATATAAAACAATAAAAACAATTCGACAAAACAGATAAACAGGAAGGAGATGCACTGGGGGAATGCCAAAGAAAACTGTAATGTCTTCACCCACTGGCAGAAGGTAGTGATAGAGGGGGGACCATTGAATCTCCCTGGGGAGGAAATGCCTTAATTTTGGCGACATAACTAAGAAGGCCAATTCCAAAGCTAGTACTGTTGCACAAAATCCTCACTGTAGCTGGTACTTTTTCCTTGTAGTGCCTTTTCTTCCTTATCTGGTTCAATGCTACAGCATTAAATCTGCTGGGGGAGGAAACTGCTTCCAGGTTACTGTTTTTAGTTATATCTTTCACATTACAAGCAAAAAGTGGCAATTACTGTGAACTATAATACCACCTTGGAAGTCAGTTTCTCCATCAGCTCTCTGAACCATTATGAGTATGGCTAGCTATCTTTTATGCTGGAAGCAGAACACGAGCCCTTCAAAACCCCTGAACACATATTTAGAGTTTTCTTAGTGCATAAATCGAGTATTCGTTTACTACTTCACAAAGTTTGACTGAAAAGAGAAAAAGATACCTGCCTGTCTATAAATAGAAATTACTTTTACTTAATAGTTGTGCATTTACCTTAAAGTACAGGATCTTGTAGATTGTATTTAAAACAGATGATCTGAAGAAGACTGCAAGTTACAAACCTGTGTTTCCCCCTTTCTGTACAGGATCCAACCCAAGCAAATGAAGAAGCAATGACACAGATGATTAGAGTATCTTAACAATCAGCTATAGTACAAAGCATCTGGACAAATACTGTATCTCCTGTTTCCTGTCCTACTGTTAGACAGACTTCTAAATGGGAAAATTGCCATATGCACACTCTGTTCTCTTCTTCAGAACAAATTCCACAGTCTCAATAATGGTTGGTTTTAGGGTTTTAACTGCTGGGGCCCCAGTGAAAGGAAACAACTATTGACTTTGGGTATATGCCTTTCCAGTTCAGATCAAGGAGCTGAAAGTCTCACTATTTAGGCCTTTAACATCCTTGACAATAACAGTGGCCCAGTGTGAAACTCCCACTGCCTCAGCAATAACTGACATGTTGAAATAGGGCTAGCTTTTAAGCCATGTGGAATCCATGGCTCTTCAATCACGTGACTGATATTGGGAGCAGCTATAGCTGAGAGGCCTACACCTTAACTTTGTTTCCTTCATGTAGTCTTCTTGGTTGCACCTCACAGCCTTGGACTTCATACTTGCTGGCAACACACTGTAGCAGCATCTTTTCCTATTGGAATGCTGGTGGAACTTTGATAAGATACTGAAAGTTTTTCTTGAAGTGTTATCACAACATAAATTGTCATCAATGATCTGTCTAGGACAAAATCTGTTATTTCAAAGTACTGGGAAAGTAATAAGACTTGAAATGATGTAGACATGTTCTGGGGGAGGGGATTGCACTTCTATCCCCAGGGAATGGGGAGTGGCAGAAATCTAGCTGGTGTTGAAGGTGGCAATATGTGTGAGTTGAAATCCTGTTTCAGTTGGTTAGAGATGGCTGACTTGCTCTTCTGAAATGGAAGTGATTATTTCCATACACTCAAATTGGCTGTCTTGCTGATGCTGTTATTTCTCCAAGATTGGATGAGACACCTGCACCATTGCCCTAGCCAAATTGTAACTTGTTATATCCTCCTCAGTACAAAAGAGCTAATAGGGGCAATCCTTTCAAGTTTTTTATGTAATGTTCTTTGTAAATCTGGCACTTAACAATTCTGCAGCCTTCATTTTCCATTATGATGGATTTCTTTTGATTTTTGTTTTTAATGGCTGCTCTGGACAGGTTGTAACTGCCTGGTGTTATGTTAAGGGGCATGAGAATACTGTTTGTTTTCACAGTGCATAGTTCAGTTTTTGGAGATAGACTGAGATCCTTTCTGGCAAGCATCATGCAACTGCTCCTCCCATCACCACCACACAACTTCTCCCTTTATCATTACCTACTTAGTGTTTTGTGGTTCATCTGGCGCTGTATTTAGTGCTTATGTATTTACAGTGATAAGTTAAACCTGTGTTGCTCCCCAGGATTAGGGTTGCCAAGTCCTTACCTGTCCCGGAGCAGGGGACTCCAGGCTCGCTCTGGGAGTATTCGCGCGCGCGCACCGTAGGCACATCACAGGGAAATTACGTAAGCACATTGGGGGCGGGGCCACAATCATCCGAGGGAAAACCATAGAGTTTTCCCTCGGATGATTGTGGCCCCACCCCCAACGTGCTTACGTCACTTCCCTGTGACGTGCTTTGGGGGTGGGGTTCCCCCCAGGGCCCGATCCAACGGCGCCAGGGAGCGGGCCTCCCGGGCGGGGGTTTCCCTGCCCCCCGGGGGGACTTGGCAGCCCTACCCAGGATAGACAGTGGCATAGAACTGGAGTCAGGCCATGACAGAAAGATGAGAGGTGAAGTGTGAAGTGAAAGCAGTTGCAAAGCAGGTGAGATGCAGAGGGAAGAAGGATCTGATCATTGACTACTGAATTTTATAGGAAGGCTGTGTGGCACTGGAAGGTCAAGTGATACAAAGTAGACATTGGTCTAAATGTAGAAGAAGGCACCCTCATTTTCATTGCTTAAAATAGAAAATAGAATTTAGAGGCAAGGACTTGTGAATGATACCAGTAAACCAATAAAGATTACCCCTAATTCACTTGAATTAGTGTTTTTCAGGCCACCTAACTGTGATCTGCAGCCAATGAAAACTGCAGACAAGAACTGACATTCCTTCAGCCCCAGTTTATTGAAGCTTCAGTTTCATTTCTTAATGATGAGCTTTTCCCTGGTCAAGCCTTGGAACAACTGGTATTTGCTTTCTAACACAACAGGAGGACAATACCAGATAACATTTTGCATGTGGAGTAGAGGTTGAGCAGTGTGGTTATGGTAGCAACTTGATGCCCTTGCTTGTTTTTGGAGACAAATCTTATTTCATGCTCCTGTCCATCTTTAAGCCTGCATGCAGGTTGCATGTTTATGGACAGTTTTGTTTGTTTTAAATCTCTTTCTGTTAATTCCTTTTCATTATTGGTTCTCAATGTGTCTTGGGCTTCCACCATGGCATTTTTTAGCTGGCTACAGCACTTGACTACCATTTCTGTTTGCTGGTTTTCACAATAATATCGAATTTGGGAATTAAGTTAACTGTTCTAGTGAAGGAATGAGTGCATTGTTTGGAATGATTGTTCTTCAGCATTGCTGTAAATATAAGAGCATTGGTACGTTCTGAGATAGTGGTGGCCGTGGAAGGGGGTATACTTTATAGTCTGGATTACTGTTGCTTTTCCATTGCCTCCTCTTGTCTATCCGATTGTCTCTGCAAATTGGGAAGGGAATCAAGGTTCTCCTAATTTTTTGTGTATTTGTAAAATAAGATATTTGCAGTTACAAAAAGTCTTAGCCATCATTACCCTTCCCCGCATTCAGCAACAAAGTCAGTCTGTGTGATATCTATGTGTAGATTATGCATAGACACCTCTTTAATTTTTGATCTGTAGAAAATTTCTAGTTAGGGTTTTCTGTAATGGTGTACAGTCCTGATAGCATCTATTATACCAGTGCTTTAGACTTCATGTGTGTAGGTCAACCTTCCTTCAGAATAGTTGTTAATATTGAGAGTTTTGTACTGCAACATGTTGCAAAATCTTCTGTTCCAAATAAAAACTAAAGCAGAAACAATGCCAAGAGCAAACTGATTGGAAGTGAAGAATCAGACCATGAAATATTTAATTGGAGGAGGAATAAAGCTGTAGTAAGTTTGGGGAGAGTATAAATTCTTTTGAAGTAAAAAAAAAAATTGAAATATTGAGCCCACTTTAAAGAGGGTTGATATTTGTGGGGTGGAGTAGCAGCCCCCAAGTGATGCTAAACTTTTTCAATGTTTTGCATGTAAAAAAATTAATTTGGGGGGTTGTGAATGGGAGGCCTTGATATTTGTGTAATGTAAGGCAAAGTTTGTATATAGTTCAAAAGTTTATAATTTTTTATGCTGCATTTTGAAGTGTATTTTGTCTTTAATAGATACAACTGTAAGTACTGTGTACACTATCCAACCAATAAAACATTTATAAAATATGCCATTGGCTTTTGATCTAATTGTTGCTGTTCACTTGGTAATGATCTATGAAAACCCAAACTGAGGTCATCTTCTGTACCCTGAGTTCAGGCTTTTCTCACTTTTAAGCATGGAATGTTAAATGGATTGCCAGAAGAGGTATGGAAGGTCCCCATATTGATTTTTCAAACAAAGCACAAGACTATTCCCCCCCCCCCCGGGCCCTTTCATGTGAGTTGTGTGTATAGTCTGTGAGGGGTTTTAATTGTCCATGATGTTGAAGTGCATGTTTGCTGTAAGCTGTCTTAAGCCTGTTTGGGGAAAGGCTGAATATTTTAAATAAAACAAGCAATTCTCTTTCCATGCTGTGTGATGGAATTTTCCAGTCAAGCTATGATCAGCTGCATCTCATGGTGAAAATCTTCCTGAACTACACCACTTCAGACTGGGGAGGGGGTTGCATGTCTGCTCCCCAAGTTAAAAAAAATCCACATATAAGAAAACTGTCATATCAAGGACAAGGATTCTGTGAGCAGGGAGATTTTGTGTGGGAAAAGACCTGAAATATGAAAAACCCACCAAGTCTGGAGTGATACAGTCCAACAAGGGCTGTGTTGCAGAATTCTCTGATACAAGAGGGGGACCCGCGATACTCGCGGGGGGGGAGAAGAGCCCCGTCTCCTCCACCCCTCGATCTCCCCGAGGCGGCAGCGGCGAGGCCGGTCTTCCCCCGCCCGGCTGGCCTGCCTGCTGGCGGCTCCGAGAAAGAGGAGGAGGGGGAGGAGGAGGAGGCAGCGGGGCCTCTCTTCCCCTCCCTCCCTACCCGGCCGGCCTGCCGGCTCCGGGGAGGAGGAGGCGACGGCGGCGATTTTAACATCCCCCCGAATTTTTTTTAACTTTTTTTATTTTTGTGCACACGTGGGGACTGGCCCACGTGTGCACAAACCTCCCCTGGCCCCCTAGCTGCTCCCTCCGTGCTGATTTAAGTATCCGCACGGAGGGGGCAACTTGGCTATTAGTATAAGGATGGAATGTCAATGTGACTAATTCATTTAGCTTTATTGTTCATTTTCTGAGCTGCTGTTCTGATCATAGGAGTAAAGTGCTATTAATTTCTCCCTTTTTCTGCCCTTTAAAGCATAGAGATCTATTAAAGGTATTGACTGAGAATTGCAATATCTATACTTGTTTGATATAGCATCTAATGTTTATGGGAGCCTAGTAAATTACCTTACCATTCATCATGTTTCTGACTTGTGAAGGATAGATGGGGAGATATCCATTTTATAGATCATGACCTGTTCTTGCCTTTGTGATTCTTCATCCCACAAACCATAAAATATAGATGGATTTTAAAGTTTGTAAAAAGGATTCTTAGATTTCAAAGTTGGAAAGATTTGGTCTTAAATGTAGACTTATCCACACTGCAGCTTACTCTGATACAAACACTGTGGTGTTGCTTTGTACAGTATTTTTATCTAATGGAAAGTTCTGTTTTTAAATATTCTCATGGAGTTAGTTCAAATGGAAAAAGATGCACAGTATCCTTTTATTGGATCAGTATGTGTTACTGAAAGAGTGCACACAGCTTTGAGTTTAGACGACTGAGCTTCAAGCAAATCACCTGCTTTATATCAGGTAGCACTGTTTAGTAAAACAAGTGGGGCCTTTGAGAATCATGAGGGGGACTCCCTCCCAAGTCCACCCAACCCAACCTTGGTGGAAATGTCTACCTCACCATCCCGCCCAACCCCAGTTTAACTGTGGTTGTGGCTTCCCCTCCCTCCCAAACATTGCCACTGGTCCCAGCCAGCCTCTACCCCTGAGCACGGCATGGCTCCCAGCTTCTGCTGCCACCATAGCTCCCAGGCACTGACAGCGAAGGTGAGTGCATTGTCTGCACGTGCACAGATAATGCTTTGGGGGGATTTAAACCCGAATGAAAATTTTTCAGTGTTCTCAGACTTTGATGCAAACCTGGAGAGTTTGCTTGGCACTTCCTTCACCTCACACAGGGCTAGGGTTGCCAGCTCTAAGTTGGGAAATTCATGGAGATTTTGGGGGTGGAGCCGGGGGAAGGCATGGTTTGGGGAGAGGAGGGACCTTAGAGGGATATAATGCCACAGAGTCAACCTTCCAAAGCGGTTATGTTCTCCTGAGGAACTGATCTCTGTAACTGAGACCAACTGTAATTCCGGGCGATATCCAGCCACCACCTGGAGGCTGGCATCCCTATATAGGGTCCAGCTGACTCCGCCAAGCCTCACTTCCTGTGGGCCAAGCCAGGCACCACTCTCCCCCCCCCATCTCATCTCTGATGAGCTAGGCTCTGTCTTCTGGCTGGTTAGATGCCACCTCTCCTGCCATGTGCAGGGCTTGGGGTGGGTCGGACTCAGCCCTTTGGTTAGAGGGCAGGCTGGCCCAGGTGGAGGGGGGGACACTGGCACACCAGGAGGTGTTCAGGTGCTCTTAGTGGTCAAACCTGGCCCTGCCTATGTTAATATAGGCTGAGAATGTGTAACTTCCAAGATCACTCAGAATTTCCAGAGCAGAATGGCAGTTCGAGGTTTAGTTGGACATTCCACTACACCACACTAGCTTTCATGGGGTAGCTGTTGCTGAACATTAGCAAGTAGCCAGACCTAGGTGAGGCATGCAAGTTGTGTGGTATCATGTGGCCCAGTGGTTTCTGCCAGGCCTGGCCCCAGTACTTCAAAAGCTGAAATACTCCCAAACAGGGCCCTGTCTCCTCCCAATTCCTTTTACTGACAACCCTGCCGTGGCCACTGAGCGCATCCATTTTTGAAACTACAGGCACTCCATTTATCATTTTGGAATTTTATGAAGCTTTCCTCCAATATTTTGTTTTTTTAGAGTTTATTTTTCTGCGAACCTGGGGCACTTTTCAAGCTTGTTGAAAGATCTGTCTTGAGCCCTGACCTGGATAGATCTTGGAAGCTAAGCAGGGCCAGCCCTGGCTAGTATTTGGATGAGAGACCTTCAAGGAACCTGACTGCTGTTGAATAAAAGGAAAGTTTGTACATTTTCTGCACATGTGCTTTCTTCAGGGGAAAGAACCCACAAGAGCAACCACTAGCCAAAAGCCTCCAAATGCACACAGAACCATCATCCAGCCAGAGGATCCCAACAGAACTACAGTTCAATATAGCAAGCCCAGCACTACCCATGTTAAACCAGAGGATCCAAGCCAAATCAAGCAGGCAAGCCTGTACCAAGGCAGCCAGCCAGACCTGGCAAGGCACTGACACAGAGACAAACACTTCAACGCCAATTCCCCAAGGAAGGCCTCAGGAGGCAAGAGTTCTTTCTCTGCAGCCTGCAGCCTAAACCATCACTGGCTCACAGGAGGAGCCTCAGGAGCTGGAGCTGCCATTCATCATCACTGGCACTCCTGTTCCCTCCCATCCCTGGAGAGAAGAAAAACTGCACCCCATTCAGCACACAGGCTTCATTTTAGGTGCTTTTGTGAGTTCTGTGTGTTTTGAGGTGACTGTCCACTTTCCTAATATTCCTGTTCCAAGGATATTGAGGGTGGGGTTAAAAGAGTGGCAAGAGTCACAGTTTTGGTGCACCATATTTTTTTTTGCACAGAATTGCCCCAAGAGGTGCTGAGCCCCATCAACATCTTTGCTGCACAGCAACTAGGGTTCAGTTGGAAGTTTTTAAAAAGTATTTTTAGAAACAATTGGGAATGTGTAGAAAAGAGTAAGAGTGCAGTAGCACCTTAAAGACTTAACAACATTTGTGGTAGGGTATGAGCTTTCGTGAGTCACTGCTCACTTCAGGTCTTCCCAGGTTTCTGAAGAAGTGACCAGCAACTCATGAAAGCTCATACCGTACCACAAATGTTGTTAGTCTTTAAGGTGCTACTGCGCTCTTACTCTTTTCTACTGCTACAGACAGACTAACACAGCTACCCCATCTTGTTCAATTTGGAATGTGGATATTATAATGCCAATCGAATTGGATAACTTCCATGCTGTTTCTTGTTGCTTCTGAATTACATGTCTGGGTAAGCAATTTTTTCCTGATTCCCAAACACAGACTGAGAGTATGCAGGCACAAGTACACGCTCACTTCACTCATTCACAAAGTCCAGAGCTGAGTAGTTGGAGCAGCAGGCTGTACTGCTTTTGAGATGCAAGTCTTCCTACTAAAATGATGACAAAATGTGACTATTGGAATAACCAACTCAGCATGCCTGGACATTGGGGGTGCTATATCACTCTAAGTGTGTGTAAGTTTTATCTTCTTGAATGGGATGTCTCTCTCTTTGGTATAAACTGGAAGCTGCCCTCTGATCCCTCCACTTTTTTGTATGCTTTGTTCTGTCCCATTCTCCACATGGCTCTTCATGAAGCCACACATTTCTACAAGTCTCTCATGTAGAAAAATGCCCTCATACTTCCACACACATAATAATAATAATCATCATCATCATCTTTCAATTTATTAATCGCTCAATCCTGCAGAGCTGCTGGCTCTGAGTGATTTACAGTTACTCAAATACACACGGGACTAACAATGATTCAAAGAGGTAAGGGAGGACAACATATAAATCTTTAAATCACACACGTTCGCATCCAACGGGGAGTTTTTTCAGCAGTAAGGTCAGACATGTTCCAACGGCATTTTTCCCTCGGCGTGGCTTGATGTCGTCAGCTTTCTCCAGGACTGCTTCAGGTGCAGCACAGCACTGCCACCGCCTGGCCGGACAGCCCATTACAGGCTTTTCTTGATGCCGAAGAGTTCTTTCTAGGCTTTTCGCTCTCACACGCTGGACCTTCCGTTCGCCAGCTAACCGCCACCGGCGGTTATCCCATGATGCTGGGTTATCTGGCCACTTGTGATAAGGAAAGTACTCTTGAGATTAGGCTTCTCTCTCTCCTTTTGACTGCAGCCTGAATGCCATGTACTTAAATAAGTGCAAGTTCTACTTTTGCAATATACTTCTTAGGAGATTTATTTTTACTGCACAGTATCTTGCTTCTATTATTGAGCAAAGTGTGCCATACTAACCAGACATCACAACACTGTGGAGATTGACTGCCTAATTAATGCACATAGGTGGCTTTTGCAATTGCTTACATTGACCATCCTGTGTCTTTTCATTCCAGTCCTGATGCTGCCTTTGTTCATTACAGCTGGGCACAAAAGTTTGCAGCTGTCTGTGGGAGTGGCTGTATAATTGTACAACTTGCTGTGACTTTTTAAAAATTATTTTTAAAATCAAGACTGGTCTTTGAGATGTGTAAACTCCCCGAACACAAGGTATGAATGTGGAGCTGATTCTAGGGACAGCCTTTTTGGACCAAAATACCCTACTTATGTGTAAACATGAACTCGCAATTTAGGAGCACTTTCAAAGCAGCTGGTCAGCAAAGAAGGCAACGAAAACCCTCTGACCACTACTATCCATTTGAGCTATGGATGCATTACAACAGAGACAAACCCTGAGACATCTTTTACTTCACTTTGTCATTTCAAGCCTTTTCACTGCACGACACACAACCTCCTGGTACCAACTGTGGCTCGGCATGGCTAGGGTGAGATTTCCAACCCCTCTTCTTTCCAGTCCTCCCTTTCCTGCTCTTCACTGTCCAGCTGGTCAAATTTATTGGACTTGTCAGATTTCATCTCTCCAGGAATTTTCAGAAATCTGGAAATAAACAAAAATTGGCATAATGAGCTTCTGGAGTGATCTGTTTTCATGATCCAATGCTGGCATAGTCTGAAATAATATTTTCACTGGTGAGAATATACAAATACTTAATTCTGCAATGCAGAGTACTGAATGGGAACAGCTAATGACCACTTAAGTAAAAAGTTCAGATGCTAGGTGGGGGCCACACTAGTAAAATATATTCTGTATTTATTTTATTTATTAATATTTAAACTCTATTCCTAGTCCCTGGTTTGGCAACAGAATCTGTAAGCAGTAAAGAGAAAATCTGAGAGCACCAGAACCAGACTTATCACAATGCTGAAGATTGGGAACACCTGAAAAATAAATCTGGTTTTGTGTTTGCAGAACAAATAGTTCTGTTTGCCAAGTCAAAACTGCCTCTCACTGTTTATCCCAACATGGTAGCCAAATTCAGCATTGGAATAAGACACCAGTTCTCTCTGAATTGTGAATACTTAACATATTTCAGACCTGGTGCCTTAACTGAATATAAACACAAACTGAAACAGTTTATTTCAGCCCAGTTGTTCTGAAAAAATTTAAATTGTAGATCTCTGAAGAAAACAAAGAATATCTGAATCTTTTGATATCATAGAGTTAGGTGCCTGGGATGTGATAAGGGAATATATCCTGAATCCTCCTGGATCCGTAGAGAAAATCCATACACTATTTAAGCATCTGATTTCTTCACTTTATTTATAGCCTGCCTTTCTTGCTGAAACACAAGGCAGATCACAATATAACCCATCTAATTAAACTTTGACAGTGGCACCACTAACTCCTGGAATGTACAGATATCCTCTAAGGCAGGGGTGTCAAACATATGGCCCGGGGGCTGGATCAGGCCCCTGGAGGGCTTCTATCAGGCCCACAGTGGAACTGGCTGTCTTCTGCTTCTTCTTCCAGTTCTGCTGTTGCTGCGTCATCGTAGGTTTGCGGCTTACAGATACACACCTGAACAGCACACTCAAGATTGCAACAGCACAGACATTTTCATGCAATAATTCAGAGCAAGAGGTGTCAGTTATCAGACACTGTTAAATAAAATATTGCAAGAGTGCTAATGTTTTAAACATGTTTTTATTTTAAGTTAAAAAAAAACCTTTGTGTTTGTGTCCTTTATAAAGTTTATATCTCCGCTACCTGGCATTACATATTATGACACATATGGCCCGGCCCAACAGGGTCTCATTTATGTCAGATCTGGCCCTCATAACACCCTGCTCTAAGGCAAGACATATGTACAGGGTTATTGGTACCAGCGGAGTCCTGAAGCCTCCTGCGAAACAGAACCAAAGATACAACTATAGAGGCTAATTTTCTGTAGAAATTAAAGTCCTTCTGCGGAGGACTGAGGCTTAATCCAGGCCCTAATTCCACGACACTTTTAATCCAAGTCATAATTTAAGGTGTTAGGAGGCTCACACATCTACTAAAGGTTCACCCATGCACATACTTAAGGGGACGAAGGTTTTGGCTCAACTCTCCCCAAACCATCTGACTAGCTGCTTCGGATGCCAACTCCCAACCAGTGTTCCCTCTAAACTGAGTTAGTGTGAGCTAGCACACAGTTTTTTAGCCACTGGTTCACAGATTTTTGTCTTAGCTCAGAAAGGATGGCTCCAGAGCAGACTAATTTATGCAGAAGCCAAATCGCTCACTCACAATTTTAATGCCAGTAGCTCACAAAGTAGAATTTTTACTCACAAGACTCCACATCTTAGAGGGAGCATTGCTCCTGACCATTGTTCCTTGTTGTTTTCTCCAAGGAAGGGCCTCTGATTCAACCAGCTTGCATTTGCTGTGTTTCTAGAGCAAGTGTGGGGCTGGCATGTAACTGGCACTATTGTCTACTGCTCCTGGAGCTTCACGTGGCTGCAGGTGAGTGTGTTCCCACAGCCGAGACTCCTCCTCCATCCCTATCTGAGAGTCCCCACTTGTTCTGCCAACATGCTCTTCCCTATCAGTATCTCCCTGATCTCACCTTTTTGCCTCACCTGAATAAAAGTTTCTGTCCTGGTTCCTTTTTTATTATGTTGAGTTTATAGTAATGTCTCAGAGCTCTTGACATCTTCTCATATGTCATGTTCATACGGTTCTGTCAAAGAATAAAATACAAAGGACATTTCCTCATGAATTTTTAAAATGGATTAGAAGTCTCTATTTATCTCCCAGATCCAGGGTGTTGACTCAATGGATTAGAAGTCTCTATTTATCTTCCAGATCCAGGGTGTTGACTAATGGCATATTTTCCACGTCATTCTCTCTTAATGGGATATTTTCCACGTCATTCTCTCTTGAGAGGGGTACTAGACAAGGCTGTCCTCTTTCCCCTGTCTAGAACCTCTGGCTTGTGCCAACAGACAAAATAATAATACTCATAGCTTTGTATTTAACTCTTTGGAATTTAAAATTATTCTTTATTGGTTATTACTCATATCAATTCTGTAAAGAATGTTCATTGGTTATTGAGGATGTTTATGTACTTTTAAACTATCTGCCTGTCACTTTGAAGCTAACTGATGGTCAATGAAAATGGACCCTCTGTGCCCTTACTGCAGCTAAAAGACTTGTATTACAATATTGGGGAGATATTGCCCACCTCCTCTAATTCAGTACACTGAGGTTCTTAGAACTTTATCAATATCTGAACACATGGCCAATGGACAACAACTGTGCATGAACTTGTTTTTAGATATTTGGTGATCATTTAGAGAAACTTATGTGTAAATCTGCCAATGCTGTTATATTTTTTTCTACTTTATATGTGTGTGTGTGTTTTCCTCTTCTTTAATTAGTTACTGGATGTTGAGTTTTCCCCCTTGTTCTTTTTTCTGATTTTTTTTTGAAAGAAATAAAACATTAAAACTATGTTCATATGGTTCTGCAAATTCAAAAGATAATTACTGTAGTTCTAACTGTTGCTTTTCATAGACTATAATTTGAAGCTAACATTTAGATGCTATCAATGAACAATGGGCGCTGACTACAGAACAGCAGTTCATTGGCTTCTGGACCAAATGAGAATGGTCTGAAAACTTCAATTTCAGACTTCATAAATTAGAGCAGATGCTTGGTTTTAAATGTATGATAAACTATTGCTTCCATTGACTGAATTACAGTTTATGCATTTTAAAAAGATACATTCACTTGAAGAAACAAGGAAGTGGAAAACTTGCCAGTAATTTCATCTGAATTTAGTATGAGCAACAACATTTTTTTGTGGGAAAGTACATGCGCAAACCAGTGTTCCCTGTAAGCTGTGCTACCATGAGCTGGTGCACGGATTCTTAGCCCCCAGCACAGAGATTTTTATCTCAGCGCAGGGGGACAAAATTCCAGAGGTGCATGTCAGTTACAGAGCCTCTGTTCTCAGCCTCTCTTTTGCCTGAAGGCAAAGCTTCCAGCATCCTTCCCTTCCTGTAGTTTCATTGGAGGTTCCTCCCATCAGCCCTCTCTGTCCCACCGTTCTCAGGTGGAGAACAAAGTTTGAGTCCAGTGGCACCTTTAAGACCAACAAATTTGGCAGAGGAAGCATGTCCACGATTCATCTGGTGGCTCCTGATGGAACCTCTCCAAAGAGCCGCACACCGCAATGCCAGATCCAGAGAGCCTGGCAGCTCACCTTGCCAGCTAGCCAGCTGCTGCCACTCGCCCACCCACATACATCCTTGAGGCCGGTCCCTTCAGCAGCCAGCCAAGTGGCAAAGAGTCTGCCCAGCCTGCCCTCCTTGGGGCGAGCTGTGCGCTATCTTCCCTCATGCAAAGCGCCCCCAGGAAACCAGGGAGAAGCAGGCAGGCATGAACCGCTGCCTGCTGTCCTGAAAATGCTGCTTTCTCTGCCACCGCATGAGCCTCCATTTGGTCACAAGGTAAGGAAAAAAGAGACGTGCACTCCAACTTGGTGCTGATGGGAGAGTGGAGTTGTGAGGCAAGGGGGGAAGAAGCAGCAGATGGTGTGTGCTGTGTGTGGGTTCGACTCCTGTGGGGCTTGCCGGGGGGGGGTAAAAGGGGGATGGCAAGGGGCTGCCAGTCTGCTTTCCTCAGCCAAGATGCATCTCTTCCTGGCCAGAGCACTCTGGCTCCAGATGCTGCCCCCAGTGCGGCCCACACAGCTTCCTGGGGAGGAGAGCCCACTCCCTTCACCAGGGCTGGGCTCTCCTGCTTCAGTGGTAGCAATGGACAGATCCTCCAGCTCTGGGAAGCAAAGAGAAGGGGGCAAGGCCAAGGAGGGATGAGCTGCTGCCTGGCACGTGACCTGCCCAGGCAGGCTGGAGACCAGTCAGCCGCAGCCTCCCTCACCAGGCTAGCCAGGCCCCGGAGGCCCTCCTTGCCTGGCCGGGGTGCCTTCCACCCAGCTGAGTCTGCCCGATGGGGTTGTTTCCCTCCTCCCAACACCCCAGGAAGCAGGCCTGGCTGACGGAGGCCGAGTGTGCCACTCTGGCTAGTCCCCATCGGCTTCCCCCATGCCCAGTCACCAGAGCCTACTCCTTCTTCCTGACCTGGTGAGGAGGAGGGCTTTTGTGGGGGGGAAAGAATGGGGGAGGCTGTGCATCAAGCGGGAGGAGGGAAAGGAGACCATCACTTTGGGACCACGCACTCAGCTGCCTGCACCCTTGCAGCCTGACTTTCCTTTCTTCCTTTGCTTTCCTTCTTTTTTCTTTATCTCTGCCCACTGTGATGTAACTTAACCCCCATCATCTCAGCCTCCCCTCCTCGCAGATAAAAAAGTTCTTTCACACCCTCCCATTCCTATTTCTCTCTCTCCTTCTTTCTACCTCTCTTTCTCTTTCCACCTGGCCAGCCCTGTTGGCTTCCTCATGCCCAGTCGCCAGAGCCTATGCTACTCCCCCTCTTCCCAGCCCAGTACCAAGGAGGAGAATTTTTGCGGAGGAGGGGGAATTGGAGGAGGCTTTGCATTGGATGGAAAGGGGGGAAGGGGGTTAGGAGAGTACCTCTTTGGGACAGCATGCTCATCCACCTGCACCCTTGCAGCCTTACTTTTCTTCCTTTCGTCCTTTCTCTTTCTTTCTTTCTTTCTTTCTTTCTTTCCTTCCTTCCTTCCTTCCTTCCTTCCTTCCTTCCTTCCTTCCTTCCTTTTTCTTTATTTCCCCCCACCATGCCCCATCTACTTCACCTCAGCCTCCCCTCCTCACAGATAAAAAAGTTCTTTCATGCCCTCCCATTTCCATTTCTCTGTCTTTTCACCTCTTTCTTTCCATTTTTCTCTCTTTCCATCTCTCTCTCCACCTCTCTCGCTCTTTCTTTCCACCTTTCTCTCTTTCCACCTTTTTCTCCCATTCTCCCTTCTTTCCACCTTTCTTTCTTTCCTTCCCTCTTTCCACCTCTTTGTTTCTACCTCTTTTTCCTTCTTTCCACCTCTTCCCTTCTTTCTTTCTTTTCACCTCCCTTTCTTTCTTATGTTGTTCTCCATTCCTACATTTTATCTTTATAAAACCCTGTGAGGCAGGTTAGGCTGAGTGTCTGTGACTGGCCAAAGGTCACCCAGCAAGCTTCTGTGGCAGAGTGGAGAATCAAACCTGGATCTCCCAGAACCTAATCCATTATTCTGACCACTACACCACACTGACTACACACAGGTGGTTCTAAATCCACACTGGCTAAGTTTATGGGAGGCACTTAAAACTGATGCACTGATACTAGTTGCATATTGGGTATATGAAATGGGACAGATACAGGATAGGTGTTTTTCAAGAATGTTGAGGCAGTTCTACTCTGGTATAGATATTTCCTTCATCTGTATACTATTTCCCAAACTCGGTTCTCAGTGTGGATACTTATTTCTGCCACCAGAGGGCTCACTTTCCACCAACAGCTTTTTCTACAGAAAAATCCAAAAAGTAAACAACCTTGAGGAGGGTTGAATTCCCCCCAATACCTTTTGAAATGGCCTCTGCAGGGGGTAGTCACTCCAGGCATCAACAGTGAGAGATTAGAACATTGGGGGGGGGGCTTTTAACTGCCTCTGTCACTAAAAGGCAGGAAGAGGGGGAAGGGCCCTTTCCAGGCCTATTTTTGCCTTTCAGGGAGGGAGCCTTGGGGCCAGGCCTACAAGGGTTGTCAGTGCAGGCTGGGGAATTCCTAGAGTTGTAGTAGACTCTAAGGAGGGTTGGGTTTGGGGAAGGCAGAGGCCTCAGCTGGGTATAATGCCACAGAGTCCACCCTCCAAAGCAGCCATTTTCTCCAGGGAGACAGATCTCTGCTGTCTAGCATTCAGTTCTAATTCTGATGGGGGTCTCCAGGCCCCACTTGGAGGTTAGCAACCCTAGGCCTGGCAGCAGATGGGTGTGTGTGTTAAGGTTGCCAGATCCAGGCTGGGAAACTCCTGGAGATTTGGGGGTGGACCCTGGGGAGGACAGGGACCTCAGTAAGGTACAATGCCATAGACTCCACCCTCCAAAGCATCCATTATTCTGACCACTACACCACACTGACTACACACAGGTGGTTCTAAATCCACACTGGCTAAGTTTATGGGAGGCACTTAAAACTGATGCACTGATACTAGTTGCATATTGGGTATATGAAATGGGACAAACACAGGATAGGTGTTTTTCAAGAATGTTGAGGCAGTTCTACTCTGGTATAGATATTTCCTTCATCTGTATACTATTTCCCAAACTCGGTTGTCAGTGTGGATACTTACTTCTGCCACCAGAGGGCTCACTTTCCACCAACAGCTTTTTCTACAGAAAAATCCAAAAAGTAAACAACCTTGAGGAGGGTTGAATTCCCCCCAATACCTTTTGAAATGGCCTCTGCAGGGGGTAGTCACTCCAGGCATCAACAGTGAGAGATTAGAACATTGGGGGGGGGGCTTTTAACTGCCTCTGTCACTAAAAGGCAGGAAGAGGGGGAAGGGCCCTTTCCAGGCCTATTTTTGCCTTTCAGGGAGGGAGCCTTGGGGCCAGGCCTACAAGGGTTGTCAGTGCAGGCTGGGGAATTCCTAGAGATTTTGTGGTGGACTTTAAGGAGGGCTGGGTTTGGGGAAGGGAGAGGCCTCAGCTGGGTACAATGCCACAGAGTCCACCCTCCAAAGCAGCCATTTTCTTCAGGGAGCTGTCTAGCATTCAGTTCTAATTCTGATGGGGGTCTCCAGGCCCCACTTGGAGGTTAGCAACCCTAGGCGTGGCAGCAGATGGGGGGGTTAAGGTTGCCAGATCCAGGCCGGGAAACTCCTGGAGATTTGGGGGTGGATCCTGGGGAGGACACGGACCTCAGTAAGGTACAATGCCATAGACTCCACCCTCCAAAGCACCCATTTTCTCCATGGAAGTTATCTCTTTAGTCTGGAGATGAGCAGTAATTCCAGGGGATCCCCAGGTCCCACCTGGAGGCTGGCATCCCTAGGCAGCACCCTCTGTGTGACTTGATACCACCTGATTTGCATGACTCACGTAGGCCCAGCTGCTTGCTACTGTTCATCAGTAGCCACCCAATGAAAGCCAATGTAATGTAACAGCTTCAAATTAGGGTCTGTGAGACTCAGGTTCAGATCCCCATCTTGCAGTGGAAGCTGACTAGGTGATTTTGGACCAGTCACATACTTTCAGCCTAACCAAACTCACAGGGTTGTTGTGCAGATAAAAAGGAGGAGAGAATAATGTAAGCTGCTTTGGTCCACACTGTGGGGAGGGGTTGGAGATGGAAAGCTGGAGATAGAGAGGCAGATAAAGGTAGGTTGGCTGTTGGATGGGATGGAAATTGCACTGCTGACTCCAAGTTGGGAAATTCCTGGACATTTGGGGGTGGAGCCTGGGGAGGGTGGGATTTGAGGAGGGGAGGAACTACAGACTGGTATAGTACCACAGACTCCACCCTCCAAACTAGCCATTTTCTCCACAAGGACTACCATTACCAGCCTCCAGGTGAGGGCTGGAGATTACCCGGAATTACAACTGTTGTCCAAGTGACAGAGATCAGTTCCCCTGAATAAAATGGCTGGTTTGGAGGGTTGAGTCTATGGCATTATACCCTGCTGAGGCTGCTTGCCTCCCCAAGCTTCACTGTTCCAGGACTCCACCCCCAAAGCTCCAGGAATTTCCCAATCTCCCTAAGGTGAATTGATCTCTGTATTTATTTGTTTGTTTGTTTGTTTGTTTATTTGACTTATATCCCGCCCTTCCACATGGGCCCAGGGCGGCTAACAAGAGGCAATTGCCATACATAACACTAAAACCGGATAAAACAATCAATTACATTTACATTTTACATTTAAAATCAGTGCTCACAACAATATATCATCCAAGACGGGGACTCCAATGCAATGCTTCAGAGGTTCTGTAGCTGGGAGATCTTGATTCCCAGAGCGTTGCCACTGCTGCTGTGGGGGGAGAGGAGGCTGGGAGAGTGATGGGGACAGAAAAAGAGAGTGATGGGGTGGGGGCAGAAAGGGAGTGAAAGAGTGATGAGGTGGGGAGGCAGAAAAACAAAGAGAATGGTGTCGTCAGAAAGAGAGAGGAAGTAACATGCATGGAAGAGGGGGGGGGGCAGACGGGAGAAAGAGGGTGAGAGCGGTAGGGGGAGAGGGGAGGAAGCAAAAGTGTGAGGAATGGGATAACCATCCCGCAAGTTTCTTGTGGGTCTCCACTTGTACGTTATACTACCTTTTACATGCTCTTATTGTTATGGCAGATACATTTGTATGTTTGTAAACTGAAATAATTTTTTTTTAAATGTCGGCCCACTCATAATTTTAAAGCTAGCACCAGTTTTGGTTCACGGGGTAAAATTTCTGCTCACAAGACTGCATGTCTTAGAGGAAACCTGCCCAAAACAGTGCACTTAGACGTTACATTAACATCAAAATATTTTGTTGGGCTGTAAAACAGGAAATTTTTTAACAACACTGAAATGTTTTCTAGTTTTATCTTGATTTGGCTTGACCATAACAGTAGTTTTCCTGAAACTGGAAGATCTGTTTTAACATAGTTCAAAGTGAACTGCTTTTTGGGTACCTTGTGATTTCCCCAGAGCCTGGCTAGTCCATTGGGGTCAACAACCCGAAAGACCTTGGCTTCTTTATCTTCCCATTTGATAAATGATTCATATCGACTGTCACAGAGGAGCTGATAGACATAATCCCAGAGTAACCTGCAGTCTAAGAAAGGAAAAGACACTTAAAGAAGTAGAATCAGTGATTAGACAGTTCTCTGTGGTCACTAAGGTGAGCACAGCTGAGGAACGCACATACCATGCAGGGATTGACAAAGTGAGGGCTTGGTACACTTGACACACATACACCTACACACCCTAGAGCAGCCCTTGCTTCCGTGAGCATGTGAGAAGTGAAATATTCACCCCCCACTCGGGGGGGGGGCAACTTGATGGCATAATCAGACATTGCCTCAGCATATGAACCCATGTTTGCTGAGGTAATGAGAGAAAAGCATTTAGAGCAGAATCAGTGAGAGGGAGAAGTGCTTAACCCCTCGTGTGCCTGCTGAGCAACCCTTCCTGCTTGCTGATTCCCCCCACATTTTCATTGTAAGGAAAACATATGGTTGGGATATTTGGGCTTGATTCTTCCCCCAGCACAGCAAGGCGCCTTCCACCAGAAGTGGATCATCAGATTCATCTTTCTGTTTCCATATTAACATATAGTTTCACTTTAATTGTGGCAACAATCACAGATACAGCACTTATTTGTACAAAGGACCTTTTACAAATTTCTGGGGAGAAAAAAATAGCCTTAGTATAGAAGTCATGACCAGGGTTCCCGCTAAACTGAGTTAGTGTGAGCTAGCTCACTATTTTTTAGCCTCTGGCTCACACATTTTTGCTTTGGCTCAGGAAGGATGGCTCCAGAGCAAACTAATGTATGCAGCAGCCAAATCGCTCGCTCACAACTTTCATGCAGGTAGCTCACAAAGTAGAATGTTTGCTCACAAGACTCCATAGCTTAGAGGGAACAGACTCATGACCGAGGTTTTTTCCTGGTCTAAAACTGGTATATGGCTTTGTACTTAGAAGACTGGGATGCTGACATTTTCTGTAGACTTTATATGTTCTGGATTTTGATAATATCCACGCAACAAGCCAGTCTGGTGATGTGAACGGATACTTTGCATTACACTCTCCAGACAGTTTCGCAGAGAGTTGGTAGGGCCAGCTTTATAGCATGGTCACTATGTGTATCATGATGTATTTATTGCATAGTTAAATTTTGCAATCTGCTTTGAGTCTCAGTGAGAAAGGTGGTGTATGAATGAGGTAAATAAATAAATAAATTTGGCTGCCCTAACTGGGCCACCTCTTATGCTTTTCCAGCAAGGTGCAAAGGTGGCACAGGCAGGCATGTGGAGTCTCCTCCCACTTTTGCCTCCAAGACGGGCTCCAGAGGTGGCAAAGTCTGATTACATCCAGAGAGAGGAAGGAAGGAAGGCAGGGAAAAGACAGACTCATTAGGAGCAGATTATAAATGAAAGCTTTTAAAAATCTAAAGCCTTCATCTCTACCATGCTTCCAGCAGCCACGCTTAGCCACTTTCTTCCTCTCCTCAGCCCAGCAATAATCAGAGGGAGTCAGGGGTCATTTTGTAGAAAAAGAGGTACAGGAGCTCATTAGCATAACCTATTAGCATAACTTATTTGCAT
>NW_015171521.1:78472-92655 GCF_001447785.1 Gekko japonicus
ACAACATCTGGGAAGCGTGGTGCTTCCGTCCCCGAACTGTCCCATCCATGCGATAAGGCGCATCAAGTTGAACCACCTACCGAGGTGGTTCATCTCCTTGGTGCGCCTCAACCCGGAAGTCTGATCGCCGGCGCGTCCTTGCGCCGGCGCATCCCGGGCTCCCAGCCGAACTGCGCATGCTCCAACATGCGCAGTTTGGCTGGCCTGCCGTCAGCTCTGTGTTTACTCCCCGGCGTCTGATCGTGCCGGGGAGAAACGGCGGCGCGCCCGGGGGATCTGTGGGATCCCACCGCGCCGTGTCAACGTTGGCGCGGCTTTTAAAAGCCGCGCCTTCAAGCGCCTTTTCCCATACCGTATGGCAGGGGCCATAGCTTCTTGGAAGTACTGCCCTGCCCCTAACAATCAGAATGAGGCAGTGCTGGCCCCTCTCCTGGTCCTCCACTGTGGACATAATGCTGATGGCCCCTCTCCTGGGCAGAGAAACCATATGGGACAGGAGCAAAACCACGAGGCAAGAGGGCAACTTGGGGCAGCACAGGGCCTTGAATACCCTCTTGGCCACCCCCACCCCTCTGCCTACTAAAAAGGTGATGGAGAGACCATTCTTACCTGCAATTTTACCACTGACTGGAGCTGGTGTTATCACAGGAAAAGAGCAGACGTTTGCACCATAATTTGTACTACAGTCTCGGTGTGAAAGATTAATTGCTCCAGGAGCATAGAAGGTGTTGACAGGAGATCTAGATTGTTCTGCATTGCCTGGATGTCCCATTGTGACAAAAAAATGTTCTGTAGGCAGTGGATGGCCATCTGCTGGGTGTCCTTCTAACCTGCCCTTCATGCCTGTGAGGAGATCAGAAGAACATAAGAACATAAGAGATGCCAATGTTGGATCAGGCCAAAGGCCCATCCAGTCCAACACTCTGTATCACACAGTGGCCAGAAATACCAGTGCCATCAGGAGGTCCACCAGTGGGGCCAGGACATCTAATATATTATCAATCAATTGAATGCCCTGAAAATAAGTAAAACCAGGATTCAAACTAACCATAGACTCATGCAGTGCAAACCATGCATAATTGCCATCAGTTACATCCTGTAGATCCATTCCACTAACAGCAGCTCTTTCCACCAACACAAGGACCTTCCACTGAGGCAAAACGATCAGCGGTGTGAGGTAAAAAAATTTTTGAAATGCTTTTCCATGAAAAATGATTCATTTCTACAGATTTATTGTTTTCATAAAATGAATGCCATTGCCCATTCACTATCAGGCAAGCTTGGCAATTTCAGAGTTGTAATTAATGTTTTTCAGGTGTTTATGCCTGGGCAGTTTGTGAAAAAGTATATGTGGCTGCGGTCACATGGAACAGAAGGCACACAAGTGAGACGGAAAACAGGCGGAGTTTCCAGGCGCGATCTCACCAGCACATCTGGGAAGCGTAGCACTCCCGTGGCCCAACCGAGGCTTCCAGCCGAAACTGCGTGGCAAAAAACTAGTACCTCAGAGGTACTAGTTTCCGGAAACTGCGGGGCAAGGGCGGGCGTCTGATCGCGTTTCCGGTAGCATCCGGCGCCCGCCCATGTCCCCTTGCAAATAAGGTGGGGTTTTTTTGTCCAAGTCTCTGTGGATGCGCACGCGCACCCAACGGAGCATGCGCATTTGTCATGTACACACAAAAACAAAAGTTTGCCGCGGCGCGCGCTTCTTCATTGCACACCGGCTTCTCCTGTGATCGGCACCTCTCCCTTGCCATGGAACCTCCACGGTACCTCCACAGGACCTCCACAGGAGGTCTGATCGCGTAACTGCGCAGTAGTTTGCCCCAGGGCAAACAGCCACGCTTCTCCCCCGCAGTTTCCTGCCCGTGTGACCGGGGCCGTATGGCTTATTGGTTTGTAAAATGAGAGGGGAGAATAAAACCACAAATACATATAATAATCCAGACAAAAATAAAGTTATGAATTCACCTGATTGTGCAGGTCAAGTCAAAACCAAAGTGGAAATTCTTATTTATGCATTTCCTGCCATGTGGTAGAAGGGATATTGTAATCGCTGTAGAATTAAGTGATGAGGTGCTTCAGTGACCTCTACAGAAGATATTTAAATTCTGCTGAAACAGATGAATGGACAGCCATTTCCACAGCACATTGTGCTATGTGGCCATGCTAAATTTAGAGTGTTAACCCTAACTGATGGAATAGCCAACAGATGGCTGCCTGATGATTGTAGCTGGTACACAAGGACATATGGAAGGAGACAGTCCTTTAAATATGTGGGTCCCAGGTTGTGAAGGGCTTTAAATGTCATAATCAGCACCTTGAATCGAACTCAGAAACAGACTGAAAGCCAATGTAGGTGTCTCAAAATGAGCAACATATGTTCCTGACGGTTAGCTCATGACAAGAGTCAGGCTGCTGCATTCTGGACCAGTTGCAGTTTCTGAGCTGTCTTCAAGAGCAGCCCCACACAGCATGTGTTGCAGTAATCCAACTGTGAGGTTACAGAAGCATGGATCAGAGTGGCCAGCTGAGTCTTGATATGAGAGAGTTAGCAAATCAGATGCAGCTGATAGAAAACACTCCTGGCCACCATTCCAGCCTGCTTTTCAAAAGCCAGGCAGAGTCCATGAGCAACCCCAAGCTCTTGGAAAAGGCAACGTCACTCCACCTAAGACAAGTGAACTCAGTTTCTCCACAATATTAGCCTTCCCAACCAGCATTACTTCTGCCTTGTCTGGATTCACCTTCTGCCTTAGCCACTGACCACAGCCTCAAAGTACCAGTTCAGAACCAAGAAAGGTGCATCTGGAGATTTGGATAATGAAATATAGAGCTGGGTGTCATCTCCATATTGATGACATCCACCTCCAAAGCCCTGGATAATCTCATTCAGCAGCCTCACTATATTAAAGCGCATGGGTGAGAGGACAGATCCCTGTGGCATTCCACAGCACAAATTCCACCCACTGGTTAAAAGACAATGTATTTGAAGATAGTTTAAATCATGCTTGGTTTATTTTCTTCCTAATCAAATATTTCAGTTCAAGTATTTGTTGCTATTGGGTCATAAAGTTAACATGGGGTTCTTCATAGATCAAACTTAAGCAAAATAAAGTAAATATAAGTAAAAAATAAAGATGCTAAATCAAATAATGTTCTATTTAGGGCATCAGAAAATTTTCCTATTCAGTTTTTCCCCAGAAAGGCCACACCACTTCCATGATGCCACAGCACTCACCTTCTGAGGCACTCTGGGTCTGTGTATGGCCTGCATCCCTAAAGGAAGAGTTAAAGAAAGGGCTACAAACAAGTGCTCTTCTCTGGGTCTTAATATATTGGAGTAACTCATACAAAACATCTCCTGTGGGGGAAAAAACAAAGATATACCAATTCTAAGTAACAGATATCTTTAAAAACTAGTATTAACTGTCTTTAGCCTCTAACAGATGTGTGGACAATCCACCCCCATTTGTGATGTTATTTTATTTTGAAAGACATTCTCATCAACTTCTCACTCCAGTAGGGCTGAATTCAATCACAAACTTCCAACTGGTGCACATTCCCTGTTCAGAAGTTCCATTCCCTGATTTCATATATGAGGGAAACTGAAACCAGCACTTTACGCCCCAGGATGCATTCAGGGTAGATTTAGTCATGCCCATGATATTCTCATTTATGATCCCATCTAAGAATCATCAGAGGATGTTGAGAAGAATTTTTTTTCTTGGCAGATGGAGAACTGTAAGTATTGAAGGACCCCGTGATCTTTGGAAAGCTCTCTAGATGTTCCTGCAGTTGTGCAGGTCCTAATGCATTCGTTTTTCAGCCTTCCTCAGGCACCTCAATCAGCAATAACTTTTCAGTTCGGCCACCTGGTGATGGTCCCTCAAAACTACTTTGTCAGCAACCAGTCAATCTTGGTTTAATGGCCACTGCTATTCAGAAATCCTATTCAATGTATTCCAGCAGTCATTCAAAAGAATCTAGTGCATTCCAATGGCTAGTTGGTGTCTTTTTAGCATGTCTTTGTGTTCAACTAGATTTATGGTGCTTTCCCCCCATAACCATGTAGGAAATGGTATGTGCAGAAATATGTTCTCTCCCCAACCCTCAAACCCAGGAAATGTTAGTCCATAATCTAATACCAAGTGCAGGGAAGAGAGTACATGCAACATAACCACATAGAACAGCTAAATGGTAATCTACTAATCTACAGCTCTTTGTGCCACCTCCTCTGTTTGCCACCTCCTCTGTTATCTATCTAATTTAGTGGTTTTCTTTACAAAATTGCCCTTTTGGAGCTAGGAAATGTTGCCTGAGGTAGAAACGTAACAGAATGTGCCACTGTAGGAAAAATTCTTTTAAAACATACCATTGGTTTAAAATGCGGCCACTGGGTTGGTTGGTTACAGGGACTGTATCACCCCTGTGCTGAAAAATCTCCACTGGTTACCCTTCTATTTCCAGGCACAATTCAAACCTGGTTCTTACCTTAGAGGTCCTAAATGGCTTATTGGCCAGAGTAGAAGGACTATTTCCTCCCAGCCTATCCAGCCTAACAGCTAAGCTCTGCCTCTCAAGTTCTGCTCAGAGACAAGGCAGATGGCAACTAGAGATAGGTAATTTTCTGTGGTGGCACCTTGCCAGGCTTCCCAAGTACTTACCGTGATTCGGCGGGGGACGAAGACGTCTTCGCAGGATCATTCCTGTGGGGACAACAGACGTGCCGCACCATGCCATCACCAGGAAGTGACGCCGGGCGACGCTCTGGCAATGGGGCCAGAAACTCGATGGTACCATCGAGTTTTCAGCCCCATTGCCAGAGCGTCGCCCAGTGTCATTTCCTGGTGACAGCATGGTGCGTTACAAGGAGAAATGTTCCGCCCGGGGGATATGTGTCCCCCGCCGGATTACGGTAAGTACTTGGCAACCCTACACCTTGCCTCTGGAATGCCATTCCCCTGGATGCTCACCTGGTGCCTATTTTACTTTCTTTCAGGAGCAAAGCTAAAATACACCTTTTTTTACCAGGCCTGACTTGTATAGCCCAACTGTATGCATGCTTGGTGGGTAGAAAGTGCTGTCAAGTTGCAGCCAACTTACAGCAACCCCAAAGGGTTTTCAAGGCAAGAGATGAACAGGGAAGGTTTGCCACTACCTGCCTTTGCATAGTGACCACGGACTTCTTTGCCAGTCTCCCATCCAAATACCAGTGCCAATCCTGCTTACCTTCTGAGATCTGACGAGATCAAGCTGGCCTGGGCGATCCAGATCAGGGGTATGCAGGTTTACTTGGGGCAAATCCCACTTCATTCAGTGGGGATTACTCCGAAGTAAGTGTGTACAGGATTGCAAGTTAAGGGATTAATTCACCTTTACCTAAGGCAGTTACACCATTATAATTTAACCTCACAACTAGGTGGTTACAGAAACAAATGAAAGAACAGTACTACGCCAACACACTCTGACTGTTAGACTGAAATCCAGACTTGGAAATGCACTTTTTACAGTTCTCTTCCCTTGTAAGAAATCCAGCTGTGAAAAGGGCCTCTACACCTAGTTGAGGAACTAGCAGCAGCATCTCTAACCTGAATTAGGAGCCCGGAATCTGAAATCTTCTTTGGTGAGAATGCAAAGAGCTTTTCCGTTCATTTCAAATTTACTTCCATCTGTTTCCCTGAGTGAATATTCCTTTTCTGCCCATCTTAACCAGTGAATCACATCATCCTTGCTCCATAGCGAGGGCTGGATTCCTGAAACAAAGCACGTGAAATTTAAATTAAAATAAGGAGACAACCCCTTTGGTGCAGGAAGAGCACAGAAAGCAAAATATATGACAGCAAGGAGATAATTTTCATGAGCCCAGGTTATGATGTTTATATCTCATACTTTACACATACACACCCAGGCCCAATTATATTCTTGACAAGTAGTTTTAAAAAGACAATTCCCATTCCCTGTGCAAGGAATGCTGACTTTTCTTTTATTATCTATCTACCATCTACCCCATTATGAAGGCAACATACATCAAACCCCTGCCCAACTGGGGGGGGGGGGGAAGGCCTGAGTGCATTTCACTGCATTTCCTTTAAAAAAGTGGGTCAGGGAACTGAAGCCCCACCCCAACCACTAGAAATCTTGCTCATCTCATCCAGCCACCCCCCGCCCAAGCTCTTGCTTCTGAAATTTCACCAGGCACTGCCTTCCTACTATACTTTTCCAAAACCATATTTGCAATAATAAGAGCTACAAAGAAAAGTGTAGTTTTTGTAAATGAAAGATGAGCGTATTCACAATGTTGACCTAAACTTTTGATCAGTCAGCTGGGCAGCGTACAACAGATTAGGAACGTGGCTTCAGACTAAACGCTCTTGGTTCATCTCCTGCGGTGGAACAGCTAAGACAGAAACAAAAGGTACTGGCAGGGGGCTGGCATTAAAGTCTCTCCCCAGCCTTCTAGAGTTCCTGCTGCTTTCCTTCCAGGGGCTGTTATAAACCCACTGGAAAGCATATAGTCAGGCAGCCCAGGCTGCCAGCGTGGTGTAGTGTTTAGAGTGTCCGACTAGGGTGTGGGAGATCCAGGCTTGAATCCCCACTCTGCCACAGAAGCTCACTTGATGACCTTGGGCTAGTCACTCACTCTCAGCTTGCCTACCACACAAGATGATTGTGAGGATAAAATGGAGAAGGGGGGAAATGCTGTAAGCCACTTTGGGTTCCCATTAAGGAAAAAAACTATTTATTAATTGATTATTTTATTTACTTCATTTAAGTGTTGTCTTTCCCCCTGTACAGGATAACCCACCCACGCCTGTCCAGGGGTGAGAGGTAATCCCGTACTTTTGCAGTACATTAAACAACAACCCACAGAGGTAGGCTACCCTCTCTGGATTCAGAACAATATGCCACCAGAACCGCTACAATAATCCCCCTCCCAACCTGAGGTTCAAAATCTCAGTTGGCATCTAGGGCTTAACACTTTAGCAACTCATTCCCAGAGATGCACACTGAATGCTCTATGGTAGCTTGTGGTCAGTTAGGCACAGGAAACAGACTTGGAATCCCAGTTACAACATCAAAGACAGGTGAGAAATAAGAATAATTTTTTATTCAGTCCAGAGCATTGCAAGTAAACTATGAAAGATTTCAAAACAAGAAAGGCTAGGGCTGTTTGCCTTAACTACACAGTAAAAGATACATATTTACCAAGTTGAGGAATATCCAAACAGTCCAAGGGATTTTGAAGGCAAAATCCATCTTTGCTCAACCATGTGGTCCAATTCACAAAGCCAGTCCTTTGTCTCTTCAAAGGACAGCATTTCCAGGTGCAATAAACAAGCAGAGCAGAGACAGAACAGAGAGTCTCTCCCATAGGGAATGACCAGTTATAGGCCAATTCCAGTCACAAATTAGCCCTGGCCAGGAGCCAATTGTGAGTGGGAATGGGATGTGTCCATTGTTGGTTGCCATAGCTGCAACACAGGAATGGCTAGGAGTTTGGAGGCCCCTCCTGCAGTCAGGTGACCCCAAACTCCAGCTACTTCATCGGCTACGTGATTTCTTACATGTGAGGCAGAGGCAAGGGCCATCAGGTCTGCCTCTTCCACTTAGAGGTGTGAAAGAATGTGTGGTTATATGGCATGGTTATAAAGTTTCCCTGGCCAAATGGGAACAGGAAATAAGACACAGCATGTTAACAAAAGACATAACAGGAGAAGGCAGGAGGCTTTTAGAAATCAATAATTCTATACACCCCCCCCAGTGGGAACCCAAAGTGGCTTTCATTGTTCTCTTCTCCTCCATTTTATGGTATGTTGACAGCGGCCCTTTCTGCACCCGTATTTTGTCTTGGTTTCTGAGCGCATCCTATTCTTCCGTTCTGCATTCCCTCCCGCTTTCACTTCCAGTTTGTGTCGGGGCTTTCTCTTGTTTCTGCATTTGTCTTACAGGAAACTGCATTCAGACCGCTTCCAGAACACTGTTACCCCGTAGTTAGCAAAACTCCTTTTGCTATGGTTCTTTGTTCTCATCTGTTTTCAAATTGCTAATCCTTTCTAAAGTAGAATTGTTTCTGCAGGTACAATTGCCCTCCCCCATTTCCACCTCTCTCTCTAGGTTGACACTCCCTCCCTGTTTTCTTTCCGCTCCTTCTCTAAAGACAAAAGAGAACATGTCTTCCCACTCAGGCAAACTTTTAAAAAAACAGCGAGAACATAAGGAGGAATCAGTAAATATAAAGGACTAGGGGATTTCCCTTCCCTTTCTTTTTGCAGAATCACGGAGGGAGGGAGGGGCTGAGTTTGCAGTTAAAAGTTGTCAGAGATGTTTGCCTTTCTCTTCATTTTAGACAAAGCAGACAGTTAGCTCAAAAAATGTGGGTTTTGCTTGTAGACGCAGAATACATACAGAATACACAAATAAATAAACCAGGGGGGGGGAACCAGTGCAGAGGGAAAGCGTGTGACTGCAAAGTCAACCCTTAAGGCCTGACTCCTCGGACTATCCAGAGCAAGTTGTCAGTGCAGAAAGGGACACTATGTGACTGGCCTGAGGTCTTCTATGTCTTGTTCTTATGGTTTACTATACTACACGAAGAAATACATAAAATCAACAGATACATAATAGTGTGCACACATCAAAGAAATGATACTGAGGTTGGAAAAATTGGCAAAAATAGTTAGATATTCAAAGTTTGCAATGGATCTTTGCTTCACTGGAGAGGAAGCATTTTCTTCCATGTAAAAATTTTTAATTCTAAAGGGAAGGGTACACAGGAAATCTACAAAACAACAAAGACACCTAAGGACTACATCTTTACAGTTTGACCACGTGGTCTACAACAATGGAGATTCTTCTTCTTGACCCCTAGAAAGAAATCACCTGAATGCATTAACCAATGATTGTCAGTAAACAGGCTTCAGTTTTCCCAGCTTTCTTCCCATTGGCTCTGTGCCAGGTTCCCTTCCAGATCAGTCTAAACAATAACACACAAGGTAAACACACATTAACGCTATAATGACTGAATTTTAAACCTTGCGACACACATATTTCCAACACTAATTAGTACAGATCTGTGGCCCCTTAGATGGTCCCTCTTGTACTCACTGAGATGGCCCGGTAATGTGCAGATTTGCCTCTCATAGAGTGGCTGTAACACTGTCACAGATGTGGGCTGCAGATGCTGGGGCAAAATAGATGCTGTCACAGGACTTGAAGAACTGGCTGCCACTTCCCCCTTCAGAAAAAATAAAAAAGTTGAGCGAGAGACAGGGAGGGAGAGAAAGAGAGAGAGAGCGCGCAGTCTGGATTCCCAGTGTGCAAGAATTGAACATTTTTAGACACCATGGAGCTAATCAAGTAAGTATATAACTCTCTCACTGTAATTAATGGGACCTAAAATCCTGTGCCTGTTTAAAGGTAAGGTAAAGGTAAAGGTTACCTTGCTCGAAAGCCAGTCAAATCCAAGTCTAGGGTTGCAGTGCTCATCTCCGTTTCCAAGCCGAAGAGCCAGCGCTGTCCGAAGACATTTCCATGGTCATGTGGCCGGCATGACTAGACGCCAAGGCGCATCATCAGTAAATCTCACTATTTTAGCCTCCAGTATGAATTGTTTTAAATATTAATCTCCAGTATTGCTAATATAAGGACTGCTATGTTTTACCTCTCTGTTCTCAACCATTTATGAGACATGAGTGTTTCATTTGGTGATACAGCCTTTACTGAGAGCTACTTATAAAATAATAGCCTGCACTACTAAGGCCAAGCTGCCTGAAGTCTGCAGGACATTCTAAACCAGTGCAGACAAAGGCCCTCAACTGGTGAGCCAGTTTGGTGTAGTGGTTACTGGCATGGACTCTAATCTGGGAGAACCGGGTTTGATTTCCCTACTCCTCCACATGCAGCTGCTGGTGTGACCCTGGGTCAGTCGCAACTTATTTCAGAGCTGTTTTCTCAAGAGCAATTCTCGAAAGATCTTTCTCAGCCCCACCTACCTCACAGGGTGTCTGTTGTGGGGAGGGGAAGGGAAAGGGGATTGTAAACAACTCTGAGACTCCTTCGGGTAGTTAAGGGCGGGGTATAAATCCAATCTCTTGTTCTCTTCTTATGGTCTGCAGCATCTCCCCACAATGTTTTGTATTGTTTTGTTTGATCTTAATAAAAGCTATTACATGGCTTTGGGATTTGTCTTGGGACCAACATGCCTACCTGAAACCTCTATCTGAATGACACCTACTCCCAAATAAGCGTGCCTAGGAAATGTTTCTTTAATGTTCTTCATTTAAGCACCATTGTGCCCTAAAGGGTTATCCTGTGATAATGATGGCCTTGTAGCTCTTCAAAAATGGGCTGTTACACTCCACAAAGGTTTAAGGAAAAGTCAACCATACTTGGAAAGTGGGAAGTCCACAGTTAAATTTCAGATCTGTACAGTCATAATTTACTTAAATATTTATCTCTGCAGACAGACCTGGACTATTTGAGCGCTATCAAACTTATAATTCTGAGTGTGCACATATGTCACAATCTCAAATGCTTTGTGCTTAAGTAATAACACTGAAGCCAATGAAAATATTCCAAAGCAAACTGACTGTGTTTAAAAGATGGTTTGTGGGTAGGGGGCAGGAACTGCAAAGAGTTAGCGATTCAATTTAGGTTTGAATCAGATTGCCAGCCCTGCTTTGACAAAACACACAAAAAATGTTCCTGATTCATTCTCCACATATAGTTACAGAGAAAATAAAAGTGAAAGGTGGTCATACATACACATTTTCCTGTCACTTCAGATGTATTTTGCTGAAGTAGTTTAAAAATAACAATAATGGAGCATAATCTGTTTACTGGCACACACCAAAAAAACCCCCTCCTTATGATCAAAGAAAAGCAATGCAACACCATTTTTCCTTCTTTGCTACAGAGTATTAATCAGTAATTGTTTGACTAACAGTGGCAGCTGACTTATGGCGAACTATAGGGTTTTCAAGGCAAGAGACTAATAGAGGTGGTTTGCCATTGCCTTCCTCTATGTAGAGATCATGGAGTTCCTTTGTGATCCCATCTCAATACTAACCAGAGCATAGAATCATAGAATCACAGAGTTGGAAGGGACCATACAGGCCATCATACAGGCCATGTAGTCCAACCCCCTGCTCAATGCAGGATCAGCCTAGAGCATCCCTTACAAGTGTTTGTCCAGCCGCTGCTTAAAGACTGCCAGTGCGAGGGAACTCACCACCACCACGTCCCTAGCTAGCCGATTCCACTGTTGCACAACTCTTATTATAAAAAAGTTTTTCCTAAGATCCAGTCGGTATCTTCCTGCCCTTAATTTAAACCCATTATTGCCAGTCCTATCCTCCGCTGCTCCAAGATCCGACTAGATCAATCTAACCTGAGCCATCCAGGTCAGGCCAACTAAGACAGTATTCACCTGTAATTTGAATATAAAACCTGTACTATCCTGGGTGCCAGGTTGTTTCAAAACGGCTCTTCTCCACTTTCTAGTCTGCATTTACAAGTGATGCATTCCGGACACACAGGCATTCCTTTGTGTCACTTAAGCAAGCAAGATTGTGAAAAAACTTGCTAAAGTTTTTAAAGGGTGTTTTCACAAGACACACAAGGGTGCCTTCCCCCCCCTTGAATCCAAAGTATTCAAATACCTCCCCCTCCTCCCCACAAATATATTTTCTCCTTCCAAACACAACTCATTACAGCCCATTAGCAGCTGCTGCGTTATAACTTTCCTCCTTGTGAAAGGACTGTGGGGAATTCCAGAGTGTGTACATTCTGGAACAATTCACAACAGATCAGAGGTTTGCGTTTGCCAAGGAGACTATGGTTACAGTATCTGGCAAATAGGAGGAATCCATCTGGGGTCGCGCAAGAGGCAGTAGAGATTCAGACATACCTATGAGTTTGGGTTGTGGGGAGCGAGAGATAAAAGAAGAGAGCGAGGCTAGCGGGACTGCTGTTGGGAGCGTCTGAGTTAAGGACGACGTTTCACATGGAGACAGGACGGGTCGGCCTGAAGAGAAGCGCGCGGAGTGGGGGTGGGGGGGAGTACTGACAGCTCCAGGGACTCCAGTCCGACCAGTTCTTACCTGCATGACAGGTGGAGCCTCTGCTCCAAGAGGCTGGGATCTTATGGATGCCACGCACTCTTCCGCCCAAAGCCCCACCAGCCCCTTGCTCTGCTAGAGGGCAACCGCGGAGCAGCGAGGGCTCTGAGTCCGTCCTTCCGGGAAACGAAAACGAAACTAGCCGGATCCGAGCGGGGCAGGAGTTCGGACCGCAAAACAGCGACAACCGCAAGGGGATCGCCACTCTGCTGAGCCTGCCCGCCAGCTTCCGCCTCTTTTGCACGGAGAGTCTGGCAGAGGGCAGCGCGCGTCGAAATCAGCGCACGGCCAAGACGTTGCTGTTTTTCTTTAAGCCTGAAAAAAGATTCGAGTGCCAATTAAATGAATCCCCTTGTCCGAGGGAAAGCATTAACCAGCAAAGAGTCTGGTGGTATTTGAAAGATATCGAAGCCCACCAGAGGTTGGTGTGGGACAGAAAGCCCGATTCCTCGGATCCATCAGACGTGCTGATTTTCACAGGGATGGACTAAAAGGAAGGACAGGATTGCCCATTGGAAACAATGGGAGACGCTTGAAGGCTCATTGGAAAAATTGGGAGTCAGGAATGACAATTGACTTGCATGGGCTCCATTGAAATACAATACAGTACAAGTAGAGTTGCAATAAGAATGCGGAATGAATTTTCCATTAGGGTCTCAAGGCCCAAATACACTACTCTGGGGATGGAAGAGAGACCAGGGAGTGGAATGACAGCCCCAGGGTGGAGCAGGAGTGTTTAGGGACTGGGATTGTTAGATCCCCACTAACAAAGAACCGGAGAGTGATTTCAACAAAAGTGATCAGTTTTATTGTAGGTAGGAACAAGCACTTGAAAGAAGTCATAACCAGAACAACTTAACATTGGGAGCTAGGCTCCTTTTAAACATTCCCGGGTAGCCACGCCTATTTACAATAAACAACCAATGAGGTTGTGTGGATAAAGTCCAATGAAAGACCTTCCCTCCCAGGGAATTGGTATAGTTCTGATTGGTCGCTGTTGTGCAGCGAGCAATAGCAAGTTGGCTTGGAGGAGCCTTCGTCTGGCCGGAGCTTATCATGGAGAGTTAATGCAGCAATTCATGTAAGCCTTTTCGAATACACCACAGGGATGACGGGCATCAGAATGGACTGACAGCCAGAGGGTGTAGCTGGAGTGTTCAGGGACTTGAATGAGAGACCAGGGAGTGGAATGACAGCCCCTGGGGGTAGCAGGAGTGTTCAGGGACTGGAATGAGACACCATGGAGTGGAATGACAGCCCCAGGGTGTAGCAGGAGTATTCAGGGACTGGAATGAGAGACCACAGAGTGGAATGACAGCCCCAGGGTGTAGCAGGAGTGTTCAGGGACTGGAATGAGAGACCACGGAGTGGAATGACAGCCCCAGGGTGTAGCAGGAGTGTTCTTTGACTGGAATGAGAGACCACAGAGTAGTATGACAGCCCCAAGGTCAAGCAGGAGTGTTCAGGGATTGGAATGACAGGTCCCAGAGTGGAATGACAGCCCCATGGTGTAGCAGGAGTGTACAGGGACTGGAATGTGTTCAGGGACTGGAATGAGAGAGCACAGAGGGGACTGACAGCCCAAGGGTGTAGCAGGAGTGTTCTGTGACTGGAATTAGAGACCACAGAGTGGAATGACAGCCCCAAGGTCAAGCAGGAGTGTTCTTTGACTGGAATGAGAGACCACAGAGTGGAATGACAGCCCCATGGTGGAGCAGGAGTGTTCATGGACTGCAATGAAAGACCACGGAGTCTAATGACAGCCCCTGGGGGTAGCAGGAGTTTTCTGGGACTGGGATGAGAGACCACAGAGTGGAATGACAGCCCCAGGTGTAGCAGGAGTGTTCAGGGACTGGAATGAGAGACCACATAAGAACATAATAGACGCCAATGTTGGATCAGGCCAAAGGCCCATCCAGCCCAACACTCTGTGTCACGCAGTGGCCAAAAATACCAGGTGCCATCAGGAGGTCCCACCAGTGGGGCCAGGACAGTAGAAGCCCCCCCCACATGTTGTCCGCCCCCCCGAAGCACCAAGAAGACAGAGCATCACTTGCCCCA
>NW_015171521.1:96073-109218 GCF_001447785.1 Gekko japonicus
TTATCTTTGAAAATTTCTTTAGGTTGAAGTTCTTTTTTTAACATACATCACAGTCCCCTTTTTTCTCTTCACTGCCAATGAACAAAATTCTTCGCCTAATTTCTTATCAATCAAATATTTACTGTCTTGTTTCCTAATATGTACTTCTTGTAAACAAATTATGTTACATTTTTGTTTCCCCAGCCAATGCTTTACTAATTTTCTTTTGTTGGGCGAATTTAACCCATTCACATTCCAAGATAAAAATGTGTAATCCATATCGTTTTGTATTACTTATCTCCAAAGTCCTCTAAATTGTCCGCCAAAAATCTGTACATTTGCTCCGTGGTCTTGATTGAATGTCTTAACGAATGGTAATTAAAGGATAATCCTTGTGGTATTTCCCATCTGAATCTGATGTTAAGTTGCTTCAATTTGTCAGCCAACTTCTTATATTTCTTCCTGTCCTGAATGATCATTCTTGGAAGCTCTCTCAAATCCTTGTGGTATTTCCCATCTGAATCTGATGTTAAGTTGCTTCAATTTGTCAGCCAACTTCTTATATTTCTTCCTGTCCTGAATGATCATTCTTGGAAGCTCTCTCATTATTGTTATCTTTTTTCCATCAATCTCCAGCGATTGTACAAACTGTTTCTTAAAAATATCTTCTTTCATTTTCCTTGTGGTCAACTGTACAATCACATCCCTTGGTAAATTCTTCTTCTGGGCATACACTGAATTGACTCTGTAAATTAAATCAAAACTAGAATCCAATACCCCTTCTTCCTCCAGGAACTCTGTCAAAGCTGTAACCACTACCGAACGAATATCTTCATCTGATTTTTCTTCAATACCTCTCAACCTCAGATGGGTTTGCATAGCTCTAAACTCCATCATTGAATCCAGTCTAGCTTGACACACTCACACTGTTCTTTAGAAAGCTGTTCAGTAAGATTATACATGTGTACACACTTAAAACGTGGTGTGGGAGGGCAGTTTTATGGATACCGTGGGCCGTCAAAAAGACAACTAAGTGGGTTTTAGATCAAATCAAGCCTGAACTCTGCCTAGAGGCTAAAATGACTAAACTGAGGCTATCGTACTTTGGTCCAGGCCCGTAGTCACCGCAGGGCCCTTGGGGTGACGCCCCTTCCCTAATCTGCCCTGCCCAAATTTTCCCTGACCTTTTTAATTCTTGCCATATTATTTAGTAAGCTTTACTGCCAGCAGCACGATTCCACATCCATAGCGGTGCTCCTCATTCCAAGTTCCTTGTCAGTACTCCTTACTTCTGGAAATGCGACTCAGCAGCAGCACATTTCCTGATTAGCCAGCACCCGTGGCTCCCATCGTCTGAATCAGCAAGGCAAATGTGGCTTCTAGATCAAATCCAGCCTGAACTCTCCCTAGAGAGAAGACAAGAGTCACTGGAAAAGATGAAAATGCTAGGAGAACTGGACGGCAGCAGGAAAAGAAGAAGACCCGACATGAGATGGATGGGCTCAATCAAAGCAGCCACAAAGGCCCTCGGTTTGCAAGGCCGGAGGCAAGGCTGTGAAGGAGAGGACATTTTGGAAGTCATTAATTCATAGGGTCACCATAAGTCAGAAGTGAATTGATGGCACCTCACACACACACACACACACACACACACACACACACACACCCCTTTGCTCAAGCAACACTTGGGGTGTGGTGATGCGGTCCGCAGAAAGGTGTTTCTAAACAGAAAGTTATACTTGTCCCTGCTTGGGCATCCCCAAAGAGATCCAAGTCCTTCTAGGAGCAGGGATGAGATGACAAAGGCTTTCTAAGTCGAAAGTCTCCTATGTCCCTAGAGGAGGAGATAGGCCAGGAACAGTTGAGCAGGATTGAGCAGGACTTGCCACCTTGTGCGTTTCTCCCTACCAGAGAGAGGCCCACACCACCTGGGAAAAGAGGTGATGTTCAAAGATGCGTCTCTGGAGCTAACCTTTCTCCTGGCCACTAGTCAAACAAGAGAAGGCACCCTTTGCAGACTTGCAGAAACCATAGGGTCCGGGGTGAGCCCCCTGCAATGCTTCTAGCACAAACAGGGTTCAGCTCGGACTGGCGACAGGTGGCTTAGTTTGGTGACAATTTGATGTCGTGGTTAAGCGCGTGGACACTAATCTATGTCGTGGTTAAGAGCGTGGACTCTAATCTGGGAGAACCAGGCTTGATTCCCCACTTCTCCACATGCAGCTGCTGGTGTGACCTTGAGTCAGGCATAAATTTTCTCAGAGCTATTCTCCCACAAGCTGTTTTCAGCCCCACAGATGTCACAGGGTGTCTGTTGTGGGGAGGGGAAGGAGATTGTAAGCCACTCTGAGACCTTGGTCATTTGGTAAGAGATAACATAGATCTCTAAAAAGAAAGTTAAGCAGGAAAATGTATATGATGCATTAAAAAGAAGTCTGATAGGTTGTCTTTATCAACCTGCTCCTCAAATAAACATACATAAATCTTACTTGAATGAAAACTTAAATACTCTGTGCGTGTGTGCGCGCATGGGCATGTATAAATACTCTGTGCGTGTGTGCGCGCATGTACACACATAACCAGGGACACAGAAGTCTTGCAAAAATATGACACATGCCTCAAATTCTATTTCATCAGTTATCTCGGGATCATGGGAAATAGGAACATTATGAGACATAATTTTTGCATGATTCTTGGGGGGGGGTGTCACTTCTGTTTATTATCCTAGATAATGTAGTGCTATGAACCATGGACTAAGAATGGTGAAATTTGGGTCCCTTTCTTCATTCCTCATAAAACATACTAGTCGATCTTGGATGAGTCCTTCACTCCCAGTATAGTCTACCTCACAGGATTGTTGTGAAGGTAAAGTGGCAGGGAGGGAGAAGCATGAAAGCTGCCCTGAGCCCCTCAGAGAAAAGCCAGGATCCAAATTGGCACTAAAAGAAATCAATCTCTAATGGAAAAGAAGGGGGCTCAGTGGACTAGATGGACCATTGGTCTGATCCATCAGGGCTCTTCTTATGTTCTGTCGAGTTCGCACGCAGTCATGCAAAATAGTGAAGCTTCACTTGTATGACAATAGCCAGCTAGGATCCTGGAACGGACCAATCGGCCAGCCCGGATCCGGGAGTAGATCTATGGGTGCTGGTACACTGTAAATAGTCTATCATGGGTTGTGTATGTGTGTTGGGTGTGGTGTGTTTTGGGGATTTAAGCAGGACTCCGGCCCTACTATTCCATCTGCTGTTCGTGCTCAATAAACTATGAGCTGATTTCAGTATCTGCGTCTTCGAACCCAGTACTTTACATGTTCCAGGTGGCCAGCCGTGTTGGTCTGAAGCAGTAGGACAAATTTAGAGTCCAGTGGCACCTTTAAGACCAACAAAGGTTTATTCAAGGTATGAACTTTCGTGTGCACGCACACTTCTTCAAAAAAATTGGAATGGAAGATGAGAACTTACCTTGATACCAGTGATATGGCCACTTGGAACCAGGTAACATCAAGACTACACTACTGCAATGAACTGTGTATTGGTCTCCCTTCAAAATCAGTTTGGAAATACCAGTTGGTGCAGACTGCCACAGCTTGGCTATTATCGGGTGCTAGACAGAGTGCTCACATCACTCCTGTCCTGTAGGCACTTTAATGACTGCCCATCAGTTACTGGGCTCAATTTAACATATTAGCTATTGTTGTGTCTTCACCATAGAGAAACCATGTTAAGCTTGAAAACCTTAGCCAGGATTCTAATCTGAAACAATACCATTGGCTGAAGCAGTATTGTAACCAATCAAATGTAAGAGAACTGTGCTGGAAGGAACTGTGTTTATTGGATGTTATATCTAGATTATGACTGGACCTTAACTAAGTGAGGGCGTGGCTACACCAGCCCGGGATTGTTTAAAAGGGAGCTAGGCTCCACTGTTTGTTGTCGTTGCGTCTTAGGCTTGCCAAGTCCCCCTGGGGGGCGGGGAAACCTCTGCCCGAGAGGCCCGTTACCTGCCGGCAGTGGATCGGGCCCCGGGGGGAACCCCACCCCCAAAGCACGCAACGTGCCCGGCGTCAGCACGTCACCCGGAAGTGACGCAGTCACGTCGGGCGCGTTGCCGTGGTCATCCGAGGGAAAACTCTATGGTTTTCCCTTGGATGATTGTGGCCCTGCCCCCAGCATGCCCGACGTGGTTGCATCACTTCCGGGTGACGTGGTTGTGGCGCGTGTGCGCTTTGCGTGCGCACATGGACTCCTGGAGCGGCACTGGAGTCCCCCGCTCTACATACAGCAAGGACTTGGCAACCCTATTGTGTCTTGTGTGATCTTGGATGTTCTCGTTCTTAATAAAGCTGATTCACTTGTTACTTACAACGTCGTTGAGTTGCATACTTAACAGCTATCACATACAAAACCCTTCAGGGCCTCAGGGCCTCATTTCTGTGGGATCACCTCTCCCCCTACATTCTGCCATGACAACTTCACTGATTGGAGCAGGGTCTTCTTCAGGTAAAGTAAAGGTAAAGGTTCCCTTGCTCGAAAGCCAGTCGAGTCCGACTCTAGGGTTGCGGTGCTCATCTCCGTTTCAAAGCCGAAGAGCCAGCGCTGTCTGAAGATGTTTCCGTGGTCATGTGGCCAGCATGACTAAACAGCAAGGCGCATGGAACGCCCCAGGTACCACCGAAGTGGTACCCATTTATTTACTTGCAATTTCTTGCTTTCGAACTGCTAGGTTGGCAGGAGCTGGAACTAGAGATGGGAGCTCACTCCATCATGCGGCACACTCGGGTCTCGAACTGCTGAACTACTGACCTTCCACAGCCTGCAGTTCAGCGTCGTAACCACTTGAGCCAACCTGCAAATGGACAAAACCAACAACTGCCCATAGGTGTGCCTTGCCCGTTGTGGCCCTTCCTTACGGAATAGCCTGCATGAGGAAGTCAGGAAAGGCTCCCACTCTCCTGGCTTTCCACAAACTATGCAAAACTGAATTAATCAAGAGGGCTTCTCTACGCAGGCCACAGAGGTGCACTGTACTAAATGCTTCACAACGTCACTTGGATAAATTATTAGAGACTGTGGTCTATACTACTACTGCGTTTAGCTTGCTGAAACTAGGATCCTACTGTGGAATTTTGCAAAAATTAAAGTGTCATGTTAATAGTTATGCTTTGCTTTAGTTCTGTTTTTAGATTGCTGGCTGGTTCTACAACCCAAATCCTATCAGCTGCCTACAGTATTTGTCTATTGATTGATTTTTGGATGGGAAGTTGCTTATGGGGCCAATTTTTCCTCTCTCCTCCTTTGTTGCAGCAGTCTTTGTTGCAACTCGAAAACCTGTTTTCCACTCAGCTCTACCTAATCCAATTTAGTCTGCAAGGCACCCTGTAGTCCATGTTAAAAAGACAGGCTGTAGAGTGTAGACCATGCATTTCATGATCTGAAACTAGTTCTTTGCTCCCCACAGCCCCTTCTTTTCTTTTTTGTACTGAACATCTGGCCTTATGATGAGCTCAAACCGCTTTGTGATATTTTGTTTAGTCCTACCAAAATGTATCAAGTAGCTTTTAGTTTTGATTTTCCTGCACGTGTCTGATCCTATAGGTGTTCCTTTAAAAGAAAATCTAACCTATCGGAATGGGTTCCATTTTAGTAAAACGGTGTTGTTACGTACTTATATTTAAAACTTGACCGTGTTGAGTCAGGAAGGGGTTAACCGCATAGTCTGAGGTTCTGGGCCAGAAGTGCAAACTGCAGCTCTTCTGAAGGGATATTTTTAAGATATCCCACGTGAATTCATATTATTTCTTCACCGCCGTTTCTGAGTATAGGCAAATACTGTCTCTCCTGTATGTGCTGGGTAGGGACTCTTAATTTGAAATATTTACATGATGACTCACTATCGAGGTTTTAAGATGGGGGGCGGAGAGTTTGATCGTTACAGCACAAACCATTTTAACTCTCAGCCTCTCTGTTCTTTGGGTTTGTTCGCCTTCTTTTTAATGGCAGATCTCAGGATTTCTGTGTGGTTATATCAACGGGGACCAATTATGAATTGAACACAGGTAAGTGTAGTATATTTAATTTGGTCTCCAAATGAATCTTTGTAGGAGAACTTTGTTCCGAAAATAGAATTTGACATAGATCGGAGCCGTATTTCTGATGGTTCCAAGTTTTCCGGGCATACGTTTGATGAAGGCCTAGAACAGAAAGCAAGTTTTGCACAAAGTCCGGATGTTTCTCTTTCACTAAAATGCAGATTATATAATGAAGACGGGTGGGGGAAAATATCAGTGTAAAGTCGCAAATATTAGAATGCTGAAGAACTGGGAAAGTTCAGTGGGTACAGTTACAAAGGCAGGTTGTTTGGAAGCACAATCCTTGCTTTGTTGGATAAACATCCTGGAGGGTTTCGTGTTGGAAGTCTCCCATCCATGTTTACTGTAGGCCTCCGAATAGCTTTGCTCAGAACAGCGCACGGCAGTCAGGAAACAAGCGCTTGGGATACAGACGCTGCTAAATCCTTTGTTAAGCGATTATGGGAAGCGACTGTAGGTCTGTCTGGTACAAACCATAAAATAGCTCACAGAATTCTTCATAATATAAAGCGGTCATCCTTGTATTTTGTTGTATCTCAGCTCAAGGCTTTTCTGCGGTTTTTTTAAAAAAGGTCAGCAATGCTGTGATCGATTGTGGACTGTGTCTGTTGAGCTTTGTGTCGGTGTGCCTAACAATAAGGACAAAATTGCGGAGTTCTGCTTCTAAAAGCCTAGTTTTAATTTTCCCTAATTAATCTTACTTGCTGGACTTATTCTCTTTGTTAGGCAAGAGGATGTTCATGAACTGATAAAAGTCATTTTGAGTCTGAAGTGCTGATTTGCTTCCACTGGGGGTTTTGTGTAGCTGCTGTCTGCAAGCACCTTTGACAGGTAACATTTGTGTAGCTTCAAGACTACTTGACCAGGTTAGCTTTCAGGGGACAGGAGAACAAATTGTGGTCACTCAAGGCACTTCTTACCAAAATCTTGAAAGTTCTGCTTTTGTGTGTGTTTCTAGTCTGCAGAACAGTAGAGATATCTTTAATGATCTCATACCAAGTAAACAGAAAGCTGACTATCTCTCATATGTGAATACTGTATAATTAAATACATTGTCTTTGTTAGCTGTAGTGTCTGCCATGTTCATCAAAATGATATCCAATTCAGTGTTAATTGTGTAAAATTAAAGTGTGTAAGGGTTCAGATAAAGCATTTTTGCATTACCCCACATTAATAGTTTTTCAAAATGCTTTCAGTTACAGGTTTGCCATCAGGCCTGGAGAAAGATGTCCTGTTCCTTCTTCACTAGAAACTTAATGTGTAGAAATGGGCAGCTGAAGCTTGTCATGGCAGGGAGAGAAATAACATCACATTAAACCTCTATTAAAAGATCAGGGCATTTTTCTCCAGGCCTGTTGGCAACCTTATTCGGTTAGCATGTCCACAATAGAAATGTGCCTCATATGATGTTGCATGCAGATTATGGTTGGTTTGATCTTATGTGAAGAAAGAAATATAAAGTCACCTTTTTAAGTTAGCTATTTGGGTGAAAATTCAGATTCCGCCATAATAAGTATAGATGGTATAACAGCAGCATTGAAATGGTTTCTACACATTTTTAGTACAGTTGGCTGTTGATAGGTACAATAGTCAGTCCTGGTTGGGAATGAACTTTTAACAGGGTAGGTCAAATTCTGAATTAAGTGAAGAGCCAGCAATATTGGCTCTGCCCCACTGGTGTAGTCCCCTGAAAGACGTGGGCGAAGGGCTCATTAACTCACTCCTTCCCAGTGATTAGTAGCAGAGGGTTTGGCAGAACCATAGTTCAGCTGCTTATCTTGGGGGTGGGGAAGGGTGTAAACTGCCTGTGTCAAATCAGGTACCAGGAACTCTAAGGGGGCTCCAGGCTGCCAGTTGCTGTGATACAGAATAGCCAAGATCCAAAGAGCCTTGCATTTGCTCAAGCTCTGGAAGTAAGACGTGTATAACAAAATGTACTACTGATGCAGGAATCTGACCATATTGCAAAAGGAGATTGTTATGTAAACTTTGGGTTATGCATGTGCACTCTTACACAGTCAATGACCCTGTCTCCATTGGGAGATCTTCCTCTTGGCTTCTTGGCTATTTGGCGAACTGTATTGTTAGTTCTCCTTTGATGTTATAGCTATGCCAGTAAAGGTCGTGATGATGATCACCTGCAGAATCACTAGCCACGATTCTGACCCATTCTTTGCCAGTAACGTCTTAGCAGTCAGTGGTATGAGGCGACTGCGTTCAGTAAGCACAAGAAGTCGTCCTGTTGCGAAAATCATACACTGCCAAGAAGCCAAGATAAAAGCTATACAAATACAGTAGTGTTGAATGACAATAATAGTAATAATAATAATAACAACAGTAAAAGGAGAACTAAAACAACAGCAACCACCAATTGCAGCAAGGAAGCTTAACTGACCGGGAAGGAAAGAGAAACGTTATAAAACATGGTTAGGCACTATATAGTGCCTAGTGATTCTGACTTTAATGCTGCTGATACTCATATAAAGAAAATGACTGTAATGCTAGGAAAAGTAAGACTAAAGAGGCAGACAGAAGAAGAGCCATTGCAGACAGACCACCCATAGTGAATCTCACTTTGCTGAAGGAAAAATTGCTGACGCTATAATGCTAAACTGCATTATAGTTGTAGAAACCAGGCTCCTTCTCAAATGTAAGTAAGAAAACAATGCTCTTAAGTCTTATTTCTGCAGTTGGGCATTTCATCCAATAACAGGATGATTCTAGGTACTGTCTCCTTAAGTTTAAGATAGTTGCTACTGCATCAAGCCTTACTCATGCCAAGAATGTGCCTGTAGACAGCAGGGTATGGATCCTGCACAGTGTTTCTGCAAGTGCCAGGGCATCAGAACAGGATTTCTGGAGGCATTTTAGGCTGCCATGGGAAGGGAGCTGAGTAAGTCATGTTCTGCAGGCAGAGGTCCTGCCTGCAAAAATGCTAGGCTGGACCTAAACTCAAGTTAGGAAAACTAGAGGCTTCTGGTATGTTAGTAATGCGGGGATGGGAGCTTCCCATGTTAACATCTGGCAGATGAGCACTTTTGCCAGATTTACTAAAATCAGAAAATGCCAGAACGTTGAATACAACTTAGAGAAAGACAGATGAGTAGGTCTGACAACACGCAGGGTTAGTCTCTTGTAGCTAAATTTGTGCATTACTCATTCCTTAATGACCTTTCAGGCATGGCAATACTGAGTACTTGTTTCTCAGGCTGGCTTAGTCCCCTACAAAGTGCACTTGAAAAAAAATAATCTCCTTCTCAGGCTGGCTTAGTCCCCTACAAAGGAGTGCACTTGAAAAAAAATAATCTGTGTACACACATCTACAAGTATTGTGTGAAGATCACTGGGTGTAAATTCTTGAGGAAGCCATTGCCAATGGCAGTTTCCCAGTGAGGATGTACTCAGCAGAATAGACACTGAAATAATCTGAACATACGATAGTGTACGCCAGTGTATGCAGATGCATTATCTCTGCTGACAGAAAGAGTTTCCATCAGCAAAACCTGCTGCAGCCCAAAATGATATCTGGAATGCTGCTTCTGGCTATCTCTAGGAACAACATGGGGGGCGGGAGAATCAGAGATCTGCAGTAGGAGAATGGAATTGATAAAGTTGCTCCTCTTTCCATTAACAGAAATTTCCCAAAGACTTCAGCCCCATAAGGTATATCTGCATGAGGAAATATCATGTATGAGGCAACTATCATTGTACCTTCCTTGACCCTTGATGCACAGGGTGGTCTTAAATGTGAAATAAATAAATGAGGAAACTTTTAGGTTTCAACCTGGAAAGCAAGCAAGCAATGGCTGGGGTTGGGGGGTATTTTAGTTTATTTTTAGGAATAATATTTAGCGCTTATACAGCACTTTGAGATCAAAGTAGTTCCTACTTGTGTCATGGAAGCTCACTGGGTGACCTTGGGCCAGTCACACTCTCTAACCTAACCTAGCCTAACCTACTGCACAGGGCTGTTATGAGGTTAACACGGAGGAGATGAGAATGATCTAAGCGGCTTCAAGTCCCCATCGAGGAGAAAGGCAGGATATAAATAAATTACAAAAATAATAAACATAAGTAATTTCAGAACAAATTTTGAGTCCAGTGGCACCCTTTAAGACCAACAAAAAGTATGAGCTTTCGTGTGCATGCACACTTTCTCAAATACATGGAAATGGAAGTTAACAGTTCATATATATTCTACATAGGTGAACAGCAAATTAGTATACAATTTAATGAATATGTTTTGACATATACAAAGACTAAACAGCAATAACAAGCTAAGTTCATACAGTCACCATTTGTTTGGATTTAATTAGGGGGGAAACAATAAAGTCTTTGCCTATGACAAAACATCTTCATTTAGTTGTATGCTAATTTGCTGTTCACCTGTGTATAGGCATCTGCCTATGTATATGAACTGTTAACTTCCATTTCAGTGTATTTGAGGAAGTGTGTGTGTACACCAAAGCTCATACCTTGAATAAACTGTTGTTGGTCTTAAAGTTGCCACTGGACTCAGAATTTGTTATACTGCTTCAGACCAACACAACTGCCCAACTAGATCTATAATTTCAGTCATCCTTACAACAGCAACCCTGTAAGACAGGTCAGTATTACCTCCATATTGCAAACAAAGATTAAGAGACCGTTGCTTGCATAAAGCTACGTTGCAGGTTTAGGGCAGAGGCAAGAATTTGACAGGGAACTTCTTTCTTCACATCATAGCTACAAAGTTATACTAGCTTGCAGTATGCTTTGCTGAGTGAAAAAAGACGAAGAATAATTCTTGTTCAGTTCCATAATCCTGGCCAGTAAATTATTAGATGTAAATTATTAGATGTATCCAGGGGGGGGGGAAGAGATCAGCAATTCAGTAACACTCAGTTGGCAGACACTATCAAAAACTTAGGTGCCTAGCACAAGCATACCCCTTCTGCTCAAAGTTTACTCAGTGCAATAGGTATACATAAATTCCCTTGACCTGTGATGTGGGCCAGTCCTTAGGCTTGACTGAACGGAGGGATTTCTCCCAGATATGAACCCTCCATTAGTCTCAGTAGACCCTTTCTACAAATGGGCCATCACTTAGAGTTACAAACACCCATCTGATGACTTTGACTCTTGAAAGCTCCATACCCTGGACATTTTGTTGGTCTTTAAGGTGCTACTGAATTCAAATCTTGCTCTTCTACTACAGATCAGCACGCTACCCACTTGGAACAAACACCCCAAATGAGCACTAATCGTGCAATTGGAATGGAGAGGATGAACACTCAGGAATCATGTCAGCTCACAGAAAACATAACTACCACGCCCCATGATCCAGGAGAAAGTAACTTGAAACAGGGCAGTCAAGCCAGTAACTGCTTCCCACTTTGCAGAAATAATGGTAAGAACGAGTCAGGCACTGGCTTTCTAAGAGGTAGGCCAGTACTCTATGTGCACATGAGTCATGATGATGCAGGCTGTGGTTATTCCTGTAGCCATAATACAGAATGGCTTGGCTGTTACTTGCTTGCCTGGTGACCTGGAGCCCTGCAGGAAATGGCATTTGCCCTCTTGAAGGACTGGTGGTTCATGGGGCTCCCCTAAGTGAGAGAAGCACGAAGGGACCCAGTTTTCATCTCAGCTGTGAGACTGTCCATGTGCAAATGTAATTCATGGCTGTAGAGTTCATGCAGCCCACAATGTAATGGTGGTTGAGTTTCCACTTTTGCACTCATGTATGCTCTAGGGCTCTGCTCTGCTTGCACAGCAACGTAAAGGAACTTTTGCCTTCATGGGATGTTAATTTTCTCAACATATGAATTTTCCAGAAAATTTAAGATGGTTTAGGATAAACCCAGCATGATAGTAGGTGTGCACACTGGGACGCTGAGATACAAACATGTGCATGATCTGATTTTTTTTATTACTGTAAATTTATATGCAACAATCAAAACAAATAATATCTTGCAAAATATTAAGTATTGAAAATCAAGGCATACAGAATAGTATCATTCGAGTCATAATATAATCAACACACTTCTACTGTACTTGTTTCCATGTTCTGAAGCAAGTATTTCCAGATTTAATTTAATTTTGCTGCATCAATCAACTTTTTTAAAGTTATGAGCTTGATGAGTTTGTATAAATCTTCAATTCCATCTAAACAATCATTCCTATATGAAAATGCCTTTCGTTCCAGAAATTTGCAAATAATAATTTTGATGCAGTTGGAATATTTAGTGCTATCTTCTCCTTAGAATCATTGCAGCATACTTAAGCAACAAACAGTGCAATCCTAAGTGAGTCTACGCAGAATCTGACTCAGGTCTGTTCTGTGGGACTAACTGCAAGGACAGTATTCTTAAGATTGCACTGAAAAACTCTTGAGGTATAGGAAACATCTGCAATAAACCCTGATGACAGTGCTTGAAACCAAAATGTTGGAGCCAGGATATATAACCATTATCTATGAAGGAATAGCAGTTTCCTTCCAAATTATTATAAATTCTGCCAAATGTCTCAAAGAAGAAAGATGCCGTTGATGCATCACTTTTATTGTATTTTCCCATTGCAAAAGACTGACAGAAGAAAGTAGAAGCACAGATGCGTCATCTGGTTGATGACACTTTAGTTAGCCCTGTATAAAGAAGAAGAAGAAGAAGGAGAACTCCACTGGATCAGGCCAGTAGTCAATTTGGAGAGCAATCCTAAGTAGGTCTACTCAGAATCCTACTCAGGTCTATTTAGTGGACTATTTAATTCCCTTAGGTCTATTGATGGCTAGTAGCCGTAATGACTAACCTTCCATGAATCCGTCAAATCCCCTTTTTAAACCTTCTGTAAGGGAAGATCTTGTCTCACTAACCTGTTAATGTTCTTTGAGGGGGTGAACAAACATGTGGACAAGGGGGATCCAATAGATATTGTTTACCTTGACTTCCAGAAAGCTTTTGATAAAGTTCCTCATCAAAGGCTCCTAAGTAAGCTCAAAAATCATGGGATAAAAGGACAAGTCCTTTTATGGATCAAAAACTGACTAATTAATAGAAAACAGAGAGTGAGTATAAATGGGCAGTTCTCTCAGTGG
>NW_015171521.1:110860-114157 GCF_001447785.1 Gekko japonicus
TCATCTTGGTGCTGGGGGGGGGGTCAACAGTGGGAGGGCTTCTAATGTCCTGGCCCCACTGGTGGACCTCCTGATGGCACTGGTATTTCTGGCCACTGTGTGATACAGAGTGTTGGACTGGATGGGCCTTTGGCCTAATCCAACATTGGCATATCTTATGTTCTTATGTTCTTAAACCAACAGTACTAATTGTCATCACCACAACCAATAATAACTACATACAATCTAAGTCAGCAGTATGTCATCTTTGCCTCATACTGTTAGATACATCATCATTCCCTATAATTGAGAGTTAATTAACCATGCCAGTCACTCAACTGTTGCTTGGTCTCCTGTGTTTAGATGCCAAGTTCAGAAATGCAATTCACCTAAAAAGTCCTTAGTGTTCTAATGCTCTTGAAGATATCAAAAGCGTTTTCTTCCCTGCAGGAGGTAAAAGAAGTCTAGACTACTACTCCATGCAAGAGCATGGAAATAGTTGTACCAGCTTGAACAACAGTGGACAAGTCCAGGCGCAAGAGAAAGTGACTCTGGTTGTAGATGGCACTAGATTTGTGGTAAATCCTCAGATATTCACAGCTCATCCTGATACTATGTTGGGAAGGTAAGTAGTTTTGTTCCCTTTTAAACCTGACAGAACCGAATCCTTCTCACAGGGAAATAGATTGCAGCTGCTACTAAGATCTTAGATATTGCTGAAGAGCATATATATGAGTGGAACAGATTTCTAATTTGGTGAGATATTAATATATCATTGAGAGCTGCAATCCTAAATTCTTTGGGCTTGGTTCAACAAAAGCTCAGCTTTTCTAAATTCCATTGGAATTTCAGAGTGCTTAATTGTGTTATATAAAAGTATATCTCATTGAAAGAGCATCCAAGCAAATGTGTTTAGGATCAGAATGAATTTTAGGTTGAAGATATTTGAAGGGGGCATTCTTTAGCTTCATGAGAACATCTCACAGACTGAGAGTGCAAACCACTTTAGAGAGTAATTTAACATTTTGAAGGAAAGTAGCTTGAGGACATATCCACGCATTACGTGGCTTTTTTCTTTGTTAAATCTATACTGATCAGAATATTCAATTGGATATCTCACCTTTGCTTTCCATTTTGCATTAATTTTGTTTTAAATTTATTTTATGTGGTATATTAAAATTATTTTCTGTAAGCTGCCTTTAATATTTAATTTTAATAGAAAATACAAATATACACATATTCCAAATAAATGCATTAACCAGAGTCTGCATAAACAGCAAGAGAGAGACTCAACCTGAGTGTTAACCTCCAAGTGTGGGAAGGTCCCTCAGGTCTTCAGTCTCCACACTAGAGTAATATTACTTAGTTTGTGGGAGTTCCTATGAAGTGATAATGGTGGTGGTGGGGTGGGTGTGTATATATTTGAAGAGGGTTTGGTGAGTCCCCACCTACCCAAGCTTCCCCTTCACCTCTAACCATTTCTCCTCAGCTATCTCAGCTGCTCCCACCTGCTCTTCTTTTTAATTCCCACTGGCCCTTAATATATTTTATAAGAATTTGGTGGCAACCTGATACTAACACCCAGGTTGGCTGCCATCATATCTAGTTTGAGAGGGGTTGTGCTGCGCGCTCCTGCACAATCCATTTTGCCCATGCCAAATCCTTAGCATTAGCTCCCTCACCCTTTGCATTGAATGACCCAGCAGCACACGCATCCTCAGGCCCCTAAGTTCAGCAGAGTTGGGCTGTGTTGGGCTGCGTGTGAGGTATGGCTCAGCAGGCACAGTGTTAATGGACTAGCTGGCATGGACATGGCTGATCAGGTACGGCAGCAGCAGGAAGGGCAAGGTGGGATTTTGCTAAACTGTTGAGATTGAACTATACTCCAATCTACTTGCTGCTGAAACAGGATTGCACTCATGGTGTTTTACTTCTTGGTCCTTCTTGGTCCTTGCCCTAGTATGGCATCTACAGGACCTTGCAACTCTTGCAGTCTCAAGTAATGTCCACATTTGGATTATTCTTTCTTTTGGTGAGCTTAGCATGATCTACTTACTTTACAATACCACTTGTTGTTTGGGAGCTAGCATGGCAACAAGTTTACAGCTACCTTACTACCTTTCAGAATGTTTGGACCGGGACGAGAATATAACTTCACTCGGCCAAATGAGAAGGGTGAATATGAAATTGCAGAAGGAATCGGCTCCACTGTATTCCGGACAGTGCTGGTGAGGAAACGCCTGAAGTTGAGGAGCTGGAATTGTCCATCCTCTCTTTGAAGTCCCTTTTATTTTTTTTGCCTTCACCTTCAGAGCTTTCAGTTTCTCAATAAGTATTTTACACTCTGATGGTACATCTTGGGGGTTTTCTTATTTCCTTCCTATTTTCTGTCTCTAAATTATGTTTGAAGATCTTTTACATGTCAGTATGTGAGTCACTCTCTGTTTTTCCTCTTTTCCTTTTTTAAAAATGGTTTTCTTTCCCAGCTGTGGTAAAATGTGAAGCTAACAAAAAAATCCCAGGCTTTTAAAATAAAATACATGGTCTGAGAGCATATAGTGAACATTGTTAAAGGTAAGCAGCTACCCAGAATGGATTGCAGACTTCTCCAAGGCTGTTTGTATCCCATCTGAACTTCTGGAAGGAAGAACAGATACAAGCCAAATACATTAAGTTAGAATCCACCTGGACCTGCTTTATCATATTTGTCCTTTCAGGATTATTACAAGACTGGAGTAATTCACTGTCCTGACGGGATTTCTATTCCTGATCTCAGAGATACCTGTGATTATCTTTGCATCAATTTTGACTTCAACACAATCAAGTGTCAAGATTTGAGTAAGTGTATTTTGTATTTCTTGTGTTAAAATTTGGCAGCCATTCATTATTTACAGTAATAAAATCAAGCCAGATGAAAACATGAGATAAGAAATTCTGAGATGTATTGAAATTGTATGGAATTGTCTTTATAGTTCAGATACATTTATATTGTATTTTTGTATTATGCATTCTCATAGTGTTCTTTAAAATTTTGAATTCAATTAAAAAAAGATCTGAGTAAGTGCAGTGAAGCTTAAAGGAGAGTCATGTACATGCTGTATGCATTGGGGCCATTCTATGTCAGGCCCTGCTCTGGTGGTTACATTTTTATCTTCTGTGTGATCGTAAAGTGAACACAGCAGATTGCGTTGGATCCTAACCATGTTTTCTGTTTGTATTGAGCTGGTCTTTGGAGTGGTGGCATAAATAAGTAAATAACTTCTACCCCTGGAGAAAATAGAGGATTTCCCCTGATTCCCCATTGTATTCTGAGGGTCC
>NW_015171521.1:118516-128392 GCF_001447785.1 Gekko japonicus
GCTAAACTTAATAGCATTATGGTCACCATTCCAAACTGGTGTTATCACATTCACATTTCTCACCAGGTCTTGAGCATTACTTAGGACCAAGTCCAGGATTGCCTCCCCCCTGGAAGGTTCTGTGACCATCTGCTCCATGGCACAGTCATTGAGAGTATCTAGAAACGCAATCTCTTTCTCCTGACTTGAACACATATTGACCTAATCAATGTGTGGGTAGTTAAATCACCTATTACGACAAAGTTATTTCATCTAGCCTCTATCTTTAATCCATTCATAATTTTATAATCCTCTATCTTTTGCTCTCGTGGGCAATAGCAAAGTCCCAGAGTTAAGCTTCATTTTGGGCCCACTATTTCCACCCATAGTATTTCTGTAAGCGAATCTATTTCTCTTACATTCTCAGTCTTACTGGACTGTATACCCTTTCTGACATACAGAGCCACTCCATCTCCAACCTTTCCTTCCCTGTCCTTCTGATATAATTTATATCCAGGAATCACTGTATCCCACTGATTATTCTCATCCCATCAAGTTTCTGAAATGCCCACAATGTCTATGTTCTCCTCCAACCCTAAGCATTGTAACTCCCCCGGTTTACCTTGGACACTTCTAGCATTTGCATATAAACATCTGTAATTCCCCAGCCAGGTTAGGGATGGTCTGAAGGCACATGATGCAGCAACTTGCTGAATTTGGACAAGCCTGCATGTAGATGGAAAGACCACCTGAGCACTGGGTGTATTTCACCTTGAGTTCCATGCTAGAAGGCAGGTGGGAGATAAATACCATGCATAAAATACAGTAAGTGAGACAGCAGCTGCCTTGGCCTGTGTGCCACTGTACAAGCACTGTAACGCACATGGATCAGTGTGTAATAAAAATGAAATGGAGAGAGAGATTACAGGATCAGGGATGACTTTTACCTGACATCCTGACTGAGGGCAATTTAGGGCCGAGCACTCCAAACATTAATGTAGAGTGTGTCTGTGTTTTTGTTTTCATTTATACCCTGCATTTCTCCCCATTGGGGGAACCCCAAGTGACTTACATCATTCTTCTCTCCTCCACTTTATCTTCACAACAATCCTATGAGGGAGGTTAGGCTGACTGGCCCAAGCGAGGTCAACCAGCACGTTTCCTTGGCAGAGTGGGGACTTGAACTTGGGTCTCCCAGATCATAGTCTGATACTTTAACCTTTACACTACACTGCACTGACTCTTTATAATGAGAAGCAGGGCACAGCTGGCTGGTTCTCTGCCACTTTCCAATCAGAGAGTGTCCTTTCCATGCTGAAGTGACCCAAGCCATACAACTCTGGCTGAAGTGTCAGAATAGAAACCAGCTATCAGACACTATTGTGTGCATTTGGTAGCTATACCATAAGGTGGGATGACACAGATTGCAGGGAGGAGACAAGATTTCAGTTGGACCCCTGAGCTAGCTATCATTTCTCTATTCAAAATATCTATATCCTGCTTTTTTTCCAATCAGCGGACTCGCTAACTGCTCTAGGGATGGCAAAAATGCTAAAGGATGGTATTCTAGAATGTTAGAGTGTCACTGTCTCTTCCAAAGGATTTATGTGCAGCTGGTTCCTTGTTAGGTGCTTTATTGCATGAGATGTCTAACGACGGTGCTCACAAGCAGTTCGATAGTTACCTGGAAGAGCTGATTGTGCCTATAATGGTGGGCAGCGCCAAGAAAGGAGAACGCGAGTGTCACATTGTGGTTTTAACTGATGACGATGTAGTGGACTGGGATGAAGACTACCCACCTCCCATGGGAGAAGAATACTCACAAAGTAAGTTGGTACTCTGCAGTTTTGTAAAGAATCCTTAAATAAAAAACACACACAGTCTAAAAACTGGTTCCAAAGAAACCTGGTATTCATGTGTCATGTTCATAAAAGTCCTGTTGATTACAGTGCTTGTATTCGGATGTAAGATTTGCCTTTGGTCATGGTGAATATACAGTTCTTCCTCAATCTTATTCACCATGCCATTTAGCATCTATATGAAGCTGCTGGGAAAGGTCATCAGGAGGAGGTTTGGGCTGCAGTGTTTCCAATATGTGGATGATACCACAGATCTAGCCACCGGGATCCATGTCTGTTACATCTAGACTACACTAATTGCAATGTGCTCTACTTGGAGCTACCCTTGAAGAGTGTTTGGAAGCTGCAGCTAGTGCAGAATGCTGTGGCTAGACTGTTGGTTGGGGCCAGCTACTGGGAGTATGAGGCCCCAATAACACAGCAGTTACACTGGCTACCAGTCTGCTCCTGAGCCCAATTCAAGGTGTTGGTTCTGTCCTTTAAAGCCCTACATGGCTTGGGACCAGAGTATCTGAAGGACTGTCTTCTCCCATACGTTCCCACCCAGGAATTAACATCGCACAGAGGGGCCCTCCTGACTGGCCCACCAATCAAAGAAGCTCATCTGGTGGGCCTTTTCGGTGGCAGCTCCACAATCATGGAACCACCCTACAAGGAGGTGCCTCCGGCCCCCTCACTTAAGAGTCTTCACAAGACAGTTGGAAGACAGTTTTATTTAGGATTGCAATTGACTAGTTTTTATCTGTTGGCTGCCACATTTGGAGATTTTAAACTGTGGTCTTTTATGTGTTTTTTATAATCGTTTTATTTCTATTTTAAACCAGTCTTAAGTTCCACAAGGTAGAAAGGCAGCTAATAAAAGTTTTACATGAATAATTGGTTACTAAGTAGATATACTAACTGCTCTTCTATTGTTAATATTAACAGCAAACGTATTTTATGCTAACACTAATTATGGCTTTCTTCCACCCCAAGTCCTGTATAGTTCAAAGCTCTACCGATTCTTCAAGTACATAGAAAATCGGGATGTTGCAAAAACAGTCTTGAAAGAACGAGGCCTGAAAAATATCCGAATTGGCATTGAAGGTAAATATAGTACCTTTTTTAGGAACCAGTAATAAGTTTTTTAGAAGCTGTCATTTACTTGTTCTTGTCTGATATCCTAGTTTTGCCACTGTATTACATGAGAGACTTTCGGCCAAACTCTATGTTTTATAACAAGTGGGGTCTGGGTTTCCCAGTTTGGCTCAGGACTGCTGCTTGGGGGGGTGGGGGGAAGCCAGTTTGGTGTAGTGGTTAAGTGCGCGGACTCTAATCTGGGAGAACCGGGTTTGATTCCCCACTCCTCCACTTGCACCTGGCTGGATGACCTTGGGCAAGCCATAATTCTGGCACAGCTGTTCTTGAAAAAAGAGCAGTTTCTGTCAAGAGCTCTCTCAGCCCCACCTACCTCACAGGGTGTCTGTTGTGGGGAGGGGAAGGGAAAGGAGTTTGTAAGCCGCTCTGAGACACCTTTGGGTAGTGAAGGGTGGAGTATAAATCCAATCTCTTCTCTCTCTTCTTCTTGCACTGTTTTTCCAAGCTAAAATGGCCCTAGTGGGGCGTTTGTTGCATAATTTTGGATTGCAGCTCCCCACTGGGCCATTTCAAGTGAGAAGAATGGTGTGGGGGAGATGCAAGAGCTTCTCCTCCTCCCCCCATGTTGCAACCCCAAGTTGAATCAGGTTCCCATGGGCTTTAAAAATAGCATTCCCTGCAGCTGCTGTGTGGCTGCAGGGAACCCAGACCCATTTGGCTCTTTGCCCTGCTTTCTTAGATTCTTGTATTGCACCAGTTCCTCATCACCTTATCTGATTTCATGAGTATCCCTTAGGCATGGTGACAAATTCCAGAGGGGTAACTGCTGCAGCCACACCACAAAGAGCCTTGTAGCATGCTAAAGACGATCAGATTTCTTGTAGCATATGCCACAACACTTATGCTGGTCTTTAAGGTGCCACCAACCTCTTTGTTTTGCTTATGTGTTGCCTGTGCCTGACATGGCTCTCGAGGGATCTATGGCTGGTTGAGCTCAATTTCAGGGTGCTGCTTTTAGTATGTGCCTCCTCTCTGAGAGCAGCAGCAGTCACCAGACTTGATTTGTATTCAGCTTGTTATGATTAGGACAGGCTTGGTTTATTCTTAAACTTGTGCACTCCCTTCCTGCTTCATTCACATGTAGAATCCAGACTGGTTCAACAAGTCTTCACTGTAACTACAGTTTGCTGTGATGTCCAAATCTGACCATGGTTTAATCCTTGGTTTAGAAAACCTATACCAGGAGTGGCCAAACTTGCTTAACGTAAGAGCCACATAGAATAAATGTCAGATGTTTGAGAGCCACAAGACATGAACAAATATTACATACACATTTTAAATGGAAAATATGCAAATTTACTTTTTATTAACATTAAATGAAACTGCCAAAAATAAAAACAAAAGGGGTAAAAACAGATATTGATAATATCTACTTGTCCAATGATAATTTGTTTGCTAATGATATTTGTCTAAGAGAGAGAAAGAGAGGGGTGGAAAAAAGAATGAAAGAGGTGGGGGGAGAAACAAAGGAAGCAAATAGATGGGGAGGGAGGGAGAGGGAAAGAAGAGAGGGGAGAAAGAGAAAAAGAAAGAAAGGTGGAAAGAAAGCAAATAGATGGGGTGGAATGAAAGGGGGGAAGAGAGGAAGAGAAAGAAAGCCAATAGATGGGGCGGGGGAGAAAGGGAGAAAGAAAGGTGGAAAGAATGAAAGAGGTGGAGAGAAAGGAGAGAGAAAGAGGGAGAAACAAAGAAAGCAAATGGGGGAGGGAGAGGAGGAGGAAGGGAGAAAGAGAAAGGTGAAAAGAGGTGGAAAGGAAAGCAAATAGATGGGGGAGGAATGAGAAAGAGAGAGGTGGAAAGAAAGCAAATAAATGGGGGGGAGAGGTGGAAAGCAAGCAGTGTTAACTTTAAATGTGTTCTCCACCCCCCACCCCCATGCCAGCCAGCTTGGCTTGGAGAAGGGATTTAAAGAGTCAAATGCCTTCTTCAAGCTGGTGGGTGGGGCCAGAGGCCTGGAGAACACCTTTAACTTCAGATGTGTTCTTCATGCCCCCCACTCCCCGCTGCCACGGCTTAGAGAAGGGATTTAAAGAGACTTCTTCTCCAAGTCAACCGGGGGGGGGGTGTGCTTTGAGAATGCAGTTAAAGTTGCTTTCTTTCTCTGCTCCCCTCAACCTCAAGCCTACCCAGGGAGGGGAACACTGGCAGGGGAAGGGAAGACCGATCTGGGAGGCATGGCTCCCCTTCACTTCCCCAGCTGCCCTGATGGGAGCCGTGCAATATGTATAAAAAAGCTGTATGTCGCTCCCAAGCCACAATTTGGCCACCCCTGCCCTTTACAAAGAAAATAAACGAACTCCAAAGCAAACATAAAAACAAACTGAGGTTAAAGTTGAGACTTCCTAAATCAGGAAAACTTCATTGAGGAGAGGAGAATGTACAAACCCTAGAAGAAACTAGAGTTGGTCTTACCCCCAACACCAGTTTTTGTGATGTTTGAACACACAAGGGCTAGGGCACATTGTCTCCTGGAGGCACTCTTTATCTACAATTTGTGAATGCAGTCCACTCCCATGATGCATTTAGTTTGAAAAAATCCAGTTGAACAGAAAGTATGTGCTTTCCCCAGATGTGCCTATGCATGCTCCTTCTTTCCTTCCGTAGAAGAATTTCCCAGGAACTGGTGGTCAGGAAGAAGGGTTTTAGAACTTTTAAAAATCCACCTTCCCTATAGTATATGTGGCTCAATGGTGAGCATCTGCTTGGCATGCAGAAAGTCCCAGGTTCAATCCCTCCAGTTAACCTCCAGTTAAAGGATCAAGTGGTGGGTGATGTGACAGACCTCTTGTCTGAAACCCTGGAGATCTGCAGTCAGTCTGAGCAGACAATATTAACTTTGATAGACCAAGGGTCTTATTCAGTATAAAGGCAGCTTCATGTGACTTTGATAGACCAAGGGTCTTATTCAGTATAAAGGCAGCTTCATATGTTCATTACCTTTGATTTTTGCATTGTAAAAATGACTTCTCGTGAACTGGAAGGTCAAATCCATCTCTTTTCTACTGTGACACGTCTGTAATTTGGACTGTGCAATTTGTTACTTTATAAAGTATTAAAGCTACCTACTTGAGCCAATGTAGGCCTGAAAGGATAATCTTGCAAAAACTATTGTTTCAGGTTACCCAACATGCAAAGAGAAAGTGAAGAGGAGGCCTGGAGGTCGCTCAGAAGTGATATATAATTATGTACAACGTCCGTTTATTCAGATGTCTTGGGAAAAGGAAGAAGGGAAGAGTCGCCACGTCGACTTCCAGTGTGTTAGAAGCAAATCTCTAACAAACCTTACGGTGGATGAAGATGTAGCAGAAGACCAGGAGGTTATGCCTTATCCTCCCCAGGTGGATGAACTTGACAGATTAAAGGCACCACTTTCTCAAATGGATCCTAGTGATCTACCAGATTGAAATGGAAGAACAGGACAGTTTTCAAAAATGGGTTTGGTGGTCTGCCCAGTCTGAGCTACACTGCCGAGTGGAGCCTGCCATCAGTCTTCCTACAACTGGATCTCTTACAAGTTCTTTTGTTCTCTCAGTTGCCGTGCTTGTTAAATGTAGCCTCTCCTCAAACTGAAGGCACTGGCATTCTTAAATCCAAAGATGAAGGCTCCGAAGTTTGCATTTAACCTTGTCAAGGGACGGAAGTAAATATCCCCATTCATAACACTGGAAGACACAAAGTGTGTATGCATCTGCACTTCTCTGTTAATATTCAGTGTATGGTGGTTACTTCAGGGGCATCATTCAGTTCAAGGCCAAGTGTAACAAAAGGGACTCTTTAACAGTACAATTTTAAGTTGTTTATAGAAAAACAACTCACGGTTTCCATCCAGGCAATATAAAGAACATGGGCATGCGAAGTGTTCTTCAGGTTCCTTTTCAGTAGCTCTTGTGCCAACTCCAAGCACTGATTTTTAATCTCTGAGGAAAATTAAACAAAGGTGAACTCTGGGATATGTACAGACCGGTGTGCACACACCACCTCTGAGACACAGCCCATGCAGAAGAGGATTTAAGTACCAGGGTGGGAACTTCTTCTGCACAAGAATCTTAACTCTACAGTGCTGTATCCTAAACAACTGGTACCTTTCAAGAAGCGAAATGCTCCATGTCTATGTCTTCAACTCAGGGTAAAATTAGGCTTGTTACCCTATTGCTTAAAATAACTGAAATCTGAGTATATGTTAAACATGAATTCCAAAAAATTGGAAGTTCTTGATGTGTTATCATGCAAACTCTGAAGTGTTAGTTTGTCTTTGCATAGTGTACTAGTAATTTCCCCTCTCTTATGAAGCCTATAGGGGTTTCTGAATTCTTCTGGTTTTGGGGTAACCTGACTTGGTGCATGCTTTTAGTCAAGAATTGATCACTTAATACTAGGGATAAGATGTGGAGGTCTTTGCAGCTATTAGCATTCAAATATACAGAGGGATTTCTTATATAGCCCCCCCAATAAATAATCCATAAAGATCAGTGTACTAAATGAGTTATATAATTCCCCCAAACATTGGAGATAATTCTCCAAAGTTGCAAAAACATAACTTTTAATAAGTTAAAAAATACCAAAGTATATTGTCTCAAACAGCTGTGTTGGACGTCTAATAGCTCATGTTGGCTTTACTGCTAAAATAGTTTGCTGATTGCTAATGTATACCATTCTGCTGTAAGCTAACACTGGCCTTCTGTTTTGTAAAAGCATTTAATAGATGAGGAAGAAGGGCCAAGTATGATGATGTTCAGATCAAATTTGTTTTAACAGTGAAATATCTGCCAGTTCCACATTTCCAGTAATCCTTTCACAAAGTGCCTGCAGGAAGTTTTCAGAAGCATGTGAAAGGAATGTATCGCTTCCACTATGAGCAAGGTGATATGGTACAGACTCCACAATTCCTTTTTGGGGAAAAAAATCCTGTTGAACATTCACAGAAGGTGACTTAAGTACTTACAAGCAACCATTATTATTGAAAGAAACATGTATGAAAAATGACTCCATGTGGGTTCTGCCATCACCATATTCAACAATGAAAATTATTGATCAAGAGATTAGCTGGAAGCCACGTGTGTCACATACAGCTGAATTCTGTGAATCCGTTCAGCAGTAGATTCCTTCTTGTGCTGAAGGAGGGCTGTACTGTTTGGTAAGCAGATTCTTGGGATTCAATCTGTAGCACCTGTCCTCAAATCACCTGAGACTTAAATCCTGACCCCAAAAAGTATGCGGGTCTTTGAGGGTGGCAAGGATTTGACAGATCTTCAACTGATTACAGAACTACCATTTCAGAGTATGTCATCAAAATTATTAGTTTTGTTTATGGGCATATATTTCACAAGGCTGTTATGTAAGCCAAAGTTACCCTGATGTTTTCAGCAGTCACCACATAAAGCACAGAAGGGCCAACTGGCATTTTCAAGGTACATGACAGCAAGTTGGTGGTAATTATAATTATCACATGGCATTGTGTATAGAATAACCAAGAGATCCTAAGATTGTCTGGCAGGCAGAAGTTCTAGCTCTTGCATTATGAAACACTAAATGGTGAGCTAGACTTGTTTTTAAGGTTTGTCATTGTCTGCTTCTGCATCACAACTCTGGTATTCCTTGGAGATTGCCCTTCCGAATACTAGCCAAGGCCAACCCACTTGGTGATAGCTTCTCCAAACATCCTCACTGGATTTTTCCAGAGCATATATTTGCCCTTCACACTTTACATTTGCCATGGCAAACAGTAGCATGCCACACTGCCACACAATGTGAAACAGCTCTAGCAAAATTCCAAAAACAAAAATTTAAATTCAACAACTTGACCTTTAACCATATGGCAACCCAATAAATTAGCAAACATCCATTTTGAATAGAGCCATGCAGTTAGTCTTTGCAGACAACTGGGAGATTAAGGACAGTTTTTCAGAATTATCCCTTTTCTATTTTCATTAATAGCTGACTGTTCAGATCAAGAGGAGATACTGGCAGTTAGGAAGTTAGTATATAATATGTTGCTGGGACAGATTGTTTCCTTCAGTGCCCTACCCACCAGTTGTCACAAGCATGGCAAGCAGCCATAATTCTTTCCTATGGAGCCTCACAGCCATAGGTACTCAAGAAGCATAGTTCCGGTGAACATGGATGCTCCTGTTAGCTATTTCATGGCTACTGGCAGTTGATTAGACAAATTTATGAAAGATAGATCATGCTGCTTTCTCAAAACAGTATGATTTGGTTAACCAAAATTACTTGTTGGAAAGTTTTGTTACAAAGCGAACTGCACTAGAGAGTTCTGGGTAAGCTGAACAGTTCCAGCCAGGTGTGAAAGCACCAGTTTTGCTTCCTCTTCCATTACCTTCGTCTTAGGTACAAAGACAATGTGTTTCTTTCTTATATTTAGTTCAATAGTTAGTGTTTACAAAATCATACTTTATATATAGTTTCTGCATAAGTTATTTATATGCTTCTGCATACCCTTTATGAAAGTAGTATTTGTTCAACTAACTGCTTTTGATCCAGTGTTTTTATGCTTTCTGCCTATTTCCTATACCTTTCCTTTTGGTAACCTCATCATGTCTGAGAAGATGACCAGAGAACAGCACTAGTTGCATATTTTCTTGAATTGTGAAGCAGAAATATGCCTTTCTTGGACAACCTACAATCATTGCTGGGAGGCAGACTGTCACCAGCATCCTTCTGATCTATCCACTAATTCTATAAAATGTGTAGCCTTTGGATATTTTATATTTTTGAGTAAAACATGTTTACAAATGACATGGCTGTAGAGAGAAACATGATATTGCTCCCTTATTCTCACGCTTAATAAAGATGGTTTCTATTGCCATTTCTACAGAGGAACAACACATACGACTATGCTTCTCAGTCTCCCCCCCGTTATCATCTACTGTGTTCTTTTCCCTAC
>NW_015171521.1:128405-140738 GCF_001447785.1 Gekko japonicus
CTACACTGACTGCTAAGCAAGGATGAGTGTGTGTATAAAATCCTAAATTCCACTAGTGGAATAGGTAAACTTTTGCATTACTTATTCTTTCACTAATTAGGACATACTGTTAACTTTTACTTATGCAGTTGGGAAGGTGTCAGAACTTGCTTTTTGTTTAACAAAAATAATCTTCAAACATTAGCAAAACTACATTTATTGAAAAGGATTTTTTAAAAAAACAGCTCAGAATGTAAAGATAGTTCCATAAAAAGTTGGCCTTCACACAAAACCCCAGAACCACATACAAAGTATACTAATTTTCTATTACAATTAGTAACAGCTGTCTGTAGATAAAACCAATTTTCATCTGCCAAAATATGGCAGAACCCAGGCACATTGGATAAATACTACCTAACTGCAACATTGTGCTAGGAACCACACACAACTGGCAGCATTGCTTTTATATTCACCTCACCCAGGAAGCTGGATTTTCTCCTGCACCCACACATGCCAATGTGTAATTTTGCAGCTTTCATGGTATGATAGAAAGACCTCAGCACTACTAAATACCTCATACCTCAGTACGGCATAAAACAGGAAAATATGTGAACTGGTGTAAACTAGTAGAATGTGTAAAATCACTGTTTTCAAAGAATTAAATGTGCCACCCTAGAAAGACTGATTTTTAAGAGCATATTATAGTTGGTACAGACACAACCAGGGATGGCAGGGCCAGCAGTACCAGACTGGGAGCCAACCATGTGACTATAAACCAGTACTCCAATTACATGAGTAATTTATATTACTGGGGAGTGCCCCATTCTCCAAAACTACCATCTTAGAAGGCTACAAGACAATGAGATTTGCCCTCCTTTTCATCTCTATTAAAGGATCTAGGTCCTGTGGATTTCACATCACTGCTGCCATAATGCTTAACTGTGTTTAAGGCAAGAAAAGGGAGATGGGGAGTATTGAGAGGAAGTTCATGATGCTATGTCCTGCTCTCTTACTTGCAGGCAAGACAGTCAACGTGACATCTGCACTGGAATGGTCTGCTTAGTGAATACCCCTGTTTTAGCATTGGTTCTGTTTAAGAACAGGAATCCAGAATATAATGCTCCTATGTGAGCAAAATGGCTGGTTTTTCACCCTTCTTAAAGAAGTACCACAGACTGATGTTTCAGGTGCATAAGTCTCAATTCCATAAGTCCTTGTGGATGCATCCTGTGCCCCTTTATAGGTAGTCTCCACTGGTATCAATGAAAAGTACAACAGGTGACCAACTCCAATCTTGGCAGCTACTGAGTCTAGACGACTCTGAGGATTACATTCCTGCTTGCAGCAATAAGCACTCATTCTCACAAAATAAACCTTCCAGAAAAAATGGTAAAAGACTAAGAAAAATTATAACTAGCGCGGCAATTCAATTTTGCTCATGTACATACAATGCTCGCACTTGACTATCACACTGTGGCACAGAAATGCTTCACTAAATGGTCATAATAACATAAACAGGTAGCACACAACAATCTTGTTTTCTTCCCTTTTGTGCAATTGGCTGAATAGGTCTCTAGGCAATCAGGTTACCCTGAGGCTTCTATAGGTTTTAAAGAAAAGGTTTGATAAGCACCAGTTACATATGCTACATATTTTCAATATTCAGCAAGCACCAGAAATGTAATTTTAAACCACCTTTATCTATCTAGCAATCAAGCAAAATTCTAGCCCTACCTTCTGTGGGGCACGTCATTGGAACACACTAATTACAAACTAGGGACAGGAAAAAACAGTTACTCCGCTGTACTCTCTCTGCAGCTTAAAAATGCAAAACATTTCATTACCATCATCCTAAGGTAAAACATTTTTCATAGAAGCTCTGTGTAGTTCCACGTCTGTAATGTCAGTACTAAAACTGCCCTACAGAAATGTTCTCAGTCTCAACATCTGGAACCCCAAACAACCTCCCAAAACCTGGTAAAGCTGCAAAATCACTTTACTATGAGTTCCAAAGTGATTTTTGCTCACATAGTAATCAAACCAGATATAAAGCGATTTTATTTATAAAGCTCCTTTATTTCTAAAAAATACAATTCTAGTACATTCTCTATTAGGTCCAAGAGTGACAAAAACAACAGAACTCACTACATAATACATAGGATACCTGCTTTACAGACTTTCAATCTGAAATCACCTACAAAAAGTAGCCAAAATGTTGTGGCTGACAGCCTGTCATGTTAATACATTTCTGGCTGTTAATGTTTCTATGCTTCCTTCGTTATGCTAATGCTGCCATGCTTAATTCACTCAATTATTTACCTTGGCTATACGGCTAAATGCCTTGCTGCTTATTATTGGAAATCACATGATGTAGATTTTTATGGAACTTCAGCCATGGCATAGCCATGGACTTCAGCTTCCATGAAGGGGGGCATGTGATGCAATTGTACCCTCTTCCACCTAGAGGGTAGCTGGAGTATCAGAAGACTTAGTCAAGCTAAGCAGATATTCCTGACTTGGGAATATGTCCGTATCTCTCTGCCAAGGTCTGGCAGTGGAACATATTAATTAGGCACCATTTTTGAGAACCAGGCCAGCTTTAATAAAAGGACGGGAGGAGAAAAGAGGCAGAGTACATGGAAGTGTTTTTGGAAAGGTTCCTAACGGGAAGGATTTCATTGAGGTGTATCATCTGATTCTGTACATCAAAACCCATAATTGGGCATAGGGGTTTTGGATGATCTTCCTTTCTCTTTTTCCTTGGCCTATCTGACATCTGTATATGAGGTTTAAGGTAGTACTCTGTATTGTGCCTAGGGGTATGCATTTGGCTAAATCAGAGTAAAAAATAATTTAAATACTTGATATTTTCCAGATATTTTTTCAGCAGAATATAGCTCTGTCTTATTTTTCAGATATCCAAAATGGCTGGTCCCCAAAAACATTTGGGATTTCTAGAATTGCCAGATAGTCTTAAAGGTGTTTAAAGGGGCAACCATCCCTTTAAATGCCTTCTCCAAGCTGCATGACTCCGCAGCGAGTCAACTCCAAAGGCATTTAAAGGGCTTGCAGTCACTTTACACGCCTTTCAGGTGAACTCGCCACTTGGAGAAGGTGTTTAAAAGGACTGTAAGCCCTTAAACACCTTCGGACTCTTGCTGCAGAGTCACGCGGCTTGTAGAAGGCATGTAAAAGGACTGCAATTCCTTTAAACACCTTTTTTCCTCCATTGAAAGCAATGGAGGCACCGGTTTTTTTAACTTGGGAGGTTTGAGGAGAGGCTACAAATTTGGTGCCTCTGCCTCAAAAAACAGTCCCTCCCCCAAGATACGCTATGGAGACTGTTGACTATAATGGTCCCCCACAGGGTATAATGAAGCAAAAAACAAACAAACCGAGTTTCCCAAATGTTAATACCATACCTGTATTGGGATTTGGGAATATCGGAAAATACCAATGTTTTCCGGGTTCAATATATCCGAACCTAAAAAAATACCTTCCTGCATACCCCTACTTGTGCTATGGTCTGACGTATTCTTTTGCTTGCTAACATTGAATTGCTCACAGAAGATTTACGATCTTTACAGCAGCTATCGCATGTGGTACGTAGTGAGTTTTGTTATTTTTGTCACTCTTGGACCTAATAGAGAATGTACTGTAATTTTAATTATTTTGCTCTCTTTTAGAGATAAAACAGCTTTACATTATATCTGGTTTGGTTACTGTGCTAAGATTACAGAAACAACTGGGAAGACATTTATATAATGCAAAAGATACTATATTGAAATGAATACAAATGTCCACAAAGTGTAATACAATATTTAAAGTGCTAACTACATAAATTCATCAAAATCATTCTAGCCTTATAGCACGCAGCAGACGGGACTGGAGCCTAATATGAAGGCTGTTGTTTCCTATTTGGAACATAAGCTTTGAAAAGCAATGAGAAAATTATTGGAAAACAAAAAGAGACGACACTCACTAAATGCAAAATGATGAATAAGAGAATTTACTTCTGAGGAAGCTTAGGATTGAAACGAAGACACAAACCGGAAGCTTCGTTATAATATATATTGTGATTCTTATGTATGAACTATTAGGTGATTTTGATGAATTTATGTACTTAGCACTTTATGGATATTTGTATAAATTTCAATATCGTATCTTTTGCATTATATAAACATCTTCCCGGTTGTTTCTGTAATCTTATCATTCTCAACTGGGAGGCCTCTCTATACTTATTGGTTACTGTGCTAGCAGGAACTCATGGTAAAGTGGTTTGGTGGCTTTGCCAGGTCTTGGGGAGGTTGCTTGCGGTTCCAGGTGTTGGAACTAGGAACATCCCTGTAGGGCAGTTTCAGTCCTGACATGGTAGAACCACTCAGGTTGGGGAAAGTACCAAAAAAGATCTTGCAAACTTCTCCAGTAGAGATAAGGGACACATTCTGGAAAAGTACATATAATTGCTTTATTGTGAAAAAACAATGGGATATTTTATTTCCCTATCCCATCTGATGATACAGTATACCAGAACAGCCTTCTTATATTCGAGAATAGATTCATCTTTTATTGAAACACTATGGAAGGATCCATCAACTCTTCTAAGAAGCCAATTATTTGGCAAGCAACACTTCAGCTGTTTTTAACCTATTTCCACATCAATGATGAAACTGCAGGAGGTTAAGGAAAGATTCAAATTAACACAAATTGAATCTTCATTCCATTCTTTCTGCCTTCATTTTTGGCTCCCCAGTGTATCAGGTCTCCTTTTGTACACCCATTCTCTCTCAGGAGCATGTCATCAATAACTCAAACACATCCTCCTGTGTATTTCAAAGAGCTGCATGTATAGGGCAGCAGGTGGCAATGGTGAACAATGTGGAGATGCTAAATAATAGTAATCTAGTGTATTACGAAGAGTTCAACTGGATAATCTGAACATTAAAGAGAATGAATGCCACCCAATAGCACAAGCAGAGTCCAAGGTGTGGAACTACACAGAAACCTTGAGCAATCAAGTCAGATTACTAAAATCCCACTAGCCTAAGTGTTTTAACTAGCACTGTGCACAGGAAGCATCCTGAAGGCACTTAAGGGCTCTTGGTTTCCAAGCTGCAAAGGATTAAGTTCTCCAGAACAATACAATGCTGAAATGTTACACATTACTATTCTTCTCTGGCAATTACTGACATGGGGAAAGGCATCTTTACACACACCCTGCAGATTTATAGGGACAGGGCTTCTTGTCATATTAGTTATTGTGTGCTATTATTTACAGTGATTTGCTTTTTACTAAGTTAGTTACATAGACTAAATCTGATTAGTAATCATGCTCTTTTCTTGGTACTGCTCACAAAAAGCAACATGATCAGCAAGATGGAAATTTAGAAAAAGTTTAACACTGGAGAGTCACTAATTTAGTACCAAGAGTAAAGTGCAGCAGGTTTGAGGCTATTGTTGAGTTGGAATAAAAATTGCTATCCAGAAAGCTTTTGACCAAAGTATACAATACTCTAGTGACCTTTAAGGCAATACTGGTTTTGCCCTCCTATTACGTAACTTACCAAGAATTCTCTTATACTAGTTATTGCTGTTTCTTTAAATTACTTTAGCCCTTAGAACAGTGCTTAGCACAGCACTTGTAAAAACAGAAACACACAAAACAACTCAAATTATGCTATGCTTTGCAATGCTAGTAAAGTTTGCTCTTTCCTCCTTGTTGAACAAGCAGTCTTCAGAATCTTAACTAAAGCCAGAAGAACCTACATCCACAATAAATCTTGCAAAGGCAGGCCACAAGTGCCATTTGTGGAAATATTCCCATGATAAATCCATTTTTATGTAAATGGTGCATAAAGATGTTATCTTGCACTCTTTAAGTTCACAGTCCGCAGGTAAAGCTTGGAAGGCTAGAAAAAGAATTTGTGCTGACGAGCAAGAACCAAGGCTCAGAAATAGTTCTGTTACAAGTCACTACTTTCCTGCTTTCATGTAGGATGGTATTGCCCCTCGAGCTGTCAAGCCCTCAAAACGCTTGTATGTGTAATTGATAAAGACCCAGTCTTTGTTCTTGTAGTCTGTCTCTGGATGGTTACTTGTGGTCACTGAAGAAAGCAAGCATATAGAAGTTATTTTAGTATGAATAGTCTACAACAAACGAATGCCTGGTTAAGTAATGCAAAAGGGAGGGAGGAAAAAAACCCCGGGGAATATCCTTCTCCCTCTAGGATAAGATATTATGGGTTTCAGCAGACCATTTTCTTCTCCCTTTAACTACTCTCAATCTGAGGACAATAATTATAGTTATTACTCTGACAGATACCCCCCCCCACACACACACACACACTTGCAAAATCATTTTTCTGCTTTGGAAGGGGACATGCAGAAACCCCTAACTTTTCAGTGAGAGCCTACTGATAAGGACCTGACTATGAAATCTGATATTAAAGGGAACAAGATAGAGGCCTGCAAGGGATCTTAGAAGGGAAGGGGTAAATTGTTGGCAAATTCCACCTCCAGGACTCTGAGTTTTCAGATGTTTGTGCAGAGCAGTCAGCTTCTTCCTCCAAAGAAGAAAAGTAGGCTTTTATACTCCCCTTTTCTCTACCTTAAGGAGTCTCAAAGCAGCTTACAATCACATTCCCTTCCCCCCCCCAGAGGCACCCTGTGAGGTAGGTGGGGTTGAAAGAGTTCTAAGAGAACTGTGACTGGTCCAAGGGCACCCAGCAGGCTTCATGTGGAAGAGTGGGGAATCAAACCCAGTTCTCCAGATTAGAGTCCACCGCTCTTAACCTCTACACCATGCTGGCTCTCAGGGCGCTCAGGGTATCATGCATTATTCTTTTCATCCATTTTATCTCACAACTAGGGATGGGCATGAACCAAACCACAAAGCAAAATTCGTCACAAATTTTGCCCTGCTTGTGGTTCGCAAACCGAAGTTTGTGATGGGACTACCATCATGAACTTCCACTAACTTTTGAAGCCGTTCATGGCAGTTTGTGGACAGAGCAGAAAGCTGGGGTTTAAAGGTCCCTTTTTGTTTCCCAGGAAAGCTGCAAAAACAGCTGAGCAGGAGGGAGGCACTCCCCACCACTCAGCTGTTGCTCAGGGTTTACAGGTCCACCAGCCAGTTCAGTTTGCAAACAAACCTCCTAGTTCAGTCATGAATCACAAACCAACATGAATCGCATTTTTCCCATTCATTCCTATCCCTACTCACAACCATCTTGTGAGGCAGGTTAGGCTGAGTCACTAGCCCAAGGACATCCAGAAAGTTGCAGAGTGGGATTCCCTAACTGCATCACCGCAATCTAGTCTAATCACTATAGCATACTGGCTGGCTGGGGGTGTGTGTGTGTGTTTTTCTTTTGGTTAACTTACAGAACCATTTTTCCGCATCCCTGATGAACTCCCAGAATATGTAAACAGTCCTGTTTACCTGCAGGTTTTACTGCTCCTATGACTGGAATAAGCCACCTGCTTTAACTTAGCATACTAATGTTTGCTATATGGGAAAATGCTTTCCAACTAAATCTACCAGGTAACATTAGACTTAGAAACATGTTAAAAACAGAAACAGATATTTAACAAAGACTACTACAAAGCCATTCTGCTGCTTGTTGTCAATTATGCAATCAAGCCCACACCACTAAAGGCCATAAAATTAACACTATCAGTTCTCACATTTTCCCTATTGCAGTTAAATTATTTTCAGGTAAAAGTATATTTTGCTCACTCTTTAAAAATTTCAATGTTGCTTTATTTTGCAATAAATTTACTGGTAATACAACAGGTAAGAAATTATTTGACAAAATCAGAATGAGAAAATCACTCAGATTTAGTTCATGGCCCTAAATTTACACTGGCCACAATCCGTTAACTGTACACAGCCCCCTGAAGGCTTGAGCATGTTTACCTGTGTTAGCTTGTGGCCCGTGTGTCCAGACAGGGCAGCCCTCTCAGGCAAACCATGTCATCACACCAAGCATGAATTCAGTAGAAGAGTGAGCATATAAGGATTTGCAGAATCAGACTGGCAGTAAATCTAGAGCATTTTTTAAAATGAACAGGTTAACTCTGAAAAACCAGCAAAAGATCAGAAACCTACACCACAGTGAACACATTAAAAACAGAAGCAGCAATATTTACCTGCTGGTTTAAGGATATCAGATTCTGGAAATTCATCGAAGTTTGACGTATCATCAATACTTTTAATTTCTATTGATATTGCAGCAGGTCTCTCCCTGATAACAATGAGTCAGGATTAGATTTTGCAGTCAGAACAAAAACTATTGATCACTTGGATTTGGGGTTCAATTAATGTGTGTGAAACTCAAATAAGTTAATACAAAGGGTGAAAGTTTTGCCTTACAAACACTCACTGTACAGGTCCTCCCTATTACTAAAGTTATTATTGAACTAAAATGTAAACAAGATTTAGTTTACTAGAAAGAAGAGGGAGGTAAGAAAAATCTGACCATGTTGTTTGTACCTGATATGCTCCCAGTCCACCCCTTCAAAAAAGGGGTTTGTTTTGATTTCTTCAACACCTGGAGCACCAATTCGGTGTTCCCATTCACAGCAAAATCTGTGGGGGAGAAATGCAGCATGCGGCATTTGAAATTAAGAAAAATTAAATACAAACTACTGAATGTACAAATAAATGAGTTCGATCACACAAGATTCTCTACTCTGCCCTCATTCCCCTCCTTATTCCAGCCATGTGGCATTTATCCACACAGTAATCAGTATTTATGGCACAGTCTGGTAAGCAGTCCCACCAGTGGAAAAGCTGGCAGGACACAATCCTATGTGGTTCAGTACAATTTCTTTCAATGGAATCTGTTTTAAGGCAGGCTTTCATTTATTAAAAAAAAAATAGAACAATGTCTGTGTATTATAACTGAGCTTTGTTGTTTAAGATACTGAAACTTTGCATAGGATGCTAGTCAAAGCAATGGATGGGACAATATCTTTTGCATTATCGGAATCCCAAGGAAATTAGGAGGAACATGAGAACTACCATGCTTCTGATTTTCCTTCAGGCACCCATCACAGAAGGAGTAATCATGGTTCCAAGCCCACTACACGTGTGTGCATGTGTGTATATAAAAATATTTTTTAAAAATGCACAGGTCTTCCCTGAAAATCAAGCAGCACACACTTGCCTGTACTTCCTAGACAGCCTCCTCCCCAAGTCTTCTGCAATTCACAGAGAATGGAAGGAGGTAAGTTTTCATAGCAGAACTAGACTTCCAAAATGACTGAAAGCAGCACAAATTTATCTTGCTCTTCACAGTAGCTCAGATGAAGGAGAGGGCAATTCTCCTTAAAACCTCTGTAAAGTACAGAGGACATAAGGAACAGGCGCTCTCATTCACCACTAATTAGCTGGATAAGTTGGAAGCAACATACACACACAAAGAAGTATACAGACAGTTTAAAACTCAAAGCATTTTCAGAATTAAAAAGTTCTTCTACCAGGGTAACGTTTGCTAAGAAAAAGCTATGTCCAAGTCTCCAACCACTTACATTTAAGAATAATCATATAAATGTTATCCAGGAGGTATATGATACCAATCTGGATACATCATATATGGCTATAATATGTAGATTTCTGTTAGAAAGAATGTGGGAAGTTGGGGTCCGGGGACTTGTATACAGTCTGTAGTTTTGTGCAACATAGAAATTCTGGGGACAGTTCTATCACAAATTGGAAAAAAAATGACTAGATACTTAATCCCAAATGGATCAATTCATAATGCTATTAGATTATGAGCACTCTCAGTCCCGAGTGCAGTGTTCCCCCTAAGCCGAGATAGTGTGAGCTAGCTTACAGTTGTTTAGATTCCCGCTCACACATTTTTGTCTTAGCTTAGGACGGATGGCTCCAGGGCAAACTAATTTATGCAATAGCCAAATTGCTCACTCACAACTTTAATGCCAGTAGCTCACAAAGTAGAATTTTTGCTCACAAGACTCCACAGTTTAGAGGGAGCATTGACTGAGTGATACTTCGACAGAATATTTAAAAACTGGACAAAATATTTAAATTCACAAAAAAGGCAGCCTACCACCAAAATAACATTTTTATTTTATTTTTCCAATTCATACTCCGTCCTCCCCACCAAAACAGGCCCAGGACGGCTTACACAAGGTAAATACACAAATAACAATCAAATTACCATAAAACATCTAAAAGAAGTTCATTAAAACAATACAATAGTGCTAGCAGCGTTCTTTGATATAAAGATGGTGGTACCACATGAGTGCAAACCATGCTTGTCTAAATATTCAGCTTGCTGACCTTCTCAGATATAATTGGCAGGCACAGGCTGTCAGTAGCAAACCAAGGGCCAGGCTCTATAAGTTTCCGTTGTTACTGATAATGGTGGTGGCTCCTAGTTGAAGGCCCGGTGGAAGAGCTCCGTCTTGCAGGCCCTACGGAATTGTAAAAGGTCCCGCAGGGTATGAGCTCTCTTCTGGGAGCTCATTCCACCAGTATGGAGCCGCCACCGAAAAAGCCCTGGCCCTGGTTGCAGCCAGCCTGGCATCCTCGGGGCCTGAGAGAGCCAATTGGTTTTGTGACCCCTGCCCGTAGTGCTCTCTGGGGAAAGGCGGTCCCTCACTGAACCCTGCAAAATTTGTAGTTTGCATGATGAAAGACAGAAGTGTAGGTCTTGCCATGCCCCAATATTTCTTAACAGACACAGTTACTGATCTGGTACCTTAGAATAAGATCTTTAGCTCTTTCAGAGATTGGAACTTCTGGAGGGAATATTAGAGTCTCTTTCCAATTCATAACTTTCTTATACGTTTCTTGAGGAGTCTCTGAGCAAAAAGGAGGGTAACCTAAAAAGGAATTGTAGAAATAGTGATTAATAAAGATTACCTACTCCTAGCCACCCACTCTTTAACCATGCATTAGGTCAAAAAACACAACTGTAAATTAAAACAAATGGAAGAAACCAAACAGCAGAGCTGAATGTGCAATACAGCATAGAAATGAAATAAGGGACAAGTGTGTGAGAGATATTATGGAAATTCCATAAACCAAGTTACTGTAAGAATTCAGGCATATTAAGTCCCATACCAATTAGCATTTCATACATAATGACCCCAAGTGACCACCAGTCACACAGTTTATTGTATCCAGTCTGCATGAAGACCTCTGGAGCAATATAATCTGGAGTTCCCACAGTAGAGAAGGCCTGGGAAAAAAACAAACATTTGTTATGCTTGTTCAGAGATATACAACCAGCACACACAGCTCTTAAATATCCAAGGATAACTGATTCCTTAATTATCCATGAACAAGCTTGTAAAAAAAATCATTGTACACGCATACATTAGGAAGATGGCATTAACTTGATAATTGGATCATAATCTGTAATAAATGGTAACACAATGCCTCTATTTCTTACGTGCAACTATTCACTTGGGGGGTTTTGTATAAAACCCACTTTTATGAATTCAGTGACAAAGTATGCAGATACTTTTTATGACATCAGCTGGGATGCAAAACCCTGACATAGAGTGGGGCTTAGCAACATTCAGCACTATTTTTAACCCTAACTTCTACACACGCAAAGCCTAAAATGGTAATGTTAAGAAATGCTCTCTTAGAATGCACTCCTTCCAAATGATAAAATACTTTTAAAAGAAGTGCTTTAAAATACTGCAACCCCACTGACAGTGCTGTAAATCTTACAATCAAAGGTAGCATACTAATGTTGATAGCACTGCTAGAACTAGCAGCATTCCTGAGGGCTAGCAACATTCCTGAGGGTCTGATCTTGAAAAAGTACTTTCAATTGTTGCTGAATATAGGACTTCAAATATTTAGTACAGGAGTATAACTGGAAAATACACCAAACAAATTGCTCCTGTAATACAAAGTATTGCTACTCTGAAACAGGCTCTGACATCTATTGTTTCCTTCCCCTGAGATCCTTTCATCTTTTGTATCACATGAAAAACTGGTTTGAAAATGCACAATAAAGTAACATACAAGTCAAGACATTTGATACATGCAAATCTGCAGTTTTCTGAAGTCCACAAAACTCAAAATGAAAGTTTAGAGTCAGAAGTAAAAAAATAAAATAAAAAAAAGAAGTAGCTATGCATATTTCAGATGCAGATTAGAGAAATAAATTTTAATTATGCTAGTATTCTCAGAGTAATATCTACTGGGATGGAGCAGGTTATAAATAAAACAAACATAACATAAGAACATAAGAGACGCCAATGTTGGATCAGGCCCAAGGCCCATCCAGTCCAACACTCTGTGTCACACAGTGGCCAGAAATACCAGTGCCATCAGGAGGTCCACTAGTGGGGCCAGGACATTAG
>NW_015171521.1:141085-194512 GCF_001447785.1 Gekko japonicus
TGCACTTTTTCCAAAGCTATAATATCCTTTTTAAGGTGTGGTGACCAGAACTGCACACAGTATTCCAAATGAGGTTGCACCATTGATTTATATAGGGGCATGATGATATTGGCTGATCTGTTTTCAATACCCTTCCTAATAATCCCCAGCATAGCATTGGCCTTTTTTATTGCAGTCACACACTGTCTCGACATTTTCAGTGAGTTATCTACTACAACTCCAAGATCTCTCTCTTGATCAGTCTCTGCCAGCTCAGACCCCATCAATGTGTATTTATAGTTAGGATTTTTGGCTCCAATGTGCATCACCTTGCACTTGGTCACATTGAACCCCATTTGCCATGTTGACGCCCACTTGCCCATCCTTGACAGATCCCTTTGGAGTGCCTCACAAACCTCCCTGGTTTTCACCACCCTGAACAACTTCGTATCATCTGCAAATTTAGCCACTTCACTGCTTACTCCCAACTCCAAATCATTAATGAACAAGTTAAAAAGCAGTGGACCAAGTACTGATCCCTGCGGTACCCCATTACTTACCACCCTCCACTTAGAGAATTACCCATTCATACTAACTCTGTTTTCTATTAATTAGCCAGTTTTTGATCCATAAAAGGACTTGTCCTTTTATCCCACGATTTTTGAGCTTACTTAGGAGCCCCACCACGCACCAGTGAACTCTGAAGCAGCCGGCAAGTTCCTCCAGAAGTGGGTGAAATTGCCGTCAGCTCGGAGTTTACTGGCACACAGTAGGCTTACAAAAGCCATTTAAAGGGACACTCCTTTTAAATGGCTTTTCCAAAGACTCCGAAGAAGCTGGCAAACTCACCCAGAAGTGAGTCACTTCCGGATAAGCTTGCCACTTTGGTATAGGTATAGCTACCCAAATAAAAGCCTTTTTTTTTTCTTTTGCTTTTATCCCGGCTCAGCTATTTGGTAGCTACTCAGATTCCCTAGTCTGAATTCAGTTTAATAAATGCCCGAAGAATACCAGTAACATATTTTTCAGGTATTTATTCAACTTGGTTTTTACCTAGCGCACACCCCTACTTTTCATTACTTCTACAAGATTTAACTGAACCCTAGGGACTATACCTATAGTTTGTGGAAGTAACAGTAGCAAACATATTAAGTAAATATCCAAGCAAGCTACTGCTTAATTACATTAGACAAATGTGTATTTTTAAACAAACTCAGCAAACAAATATGATAAATGTGTTTTTTATTGGCCAACAGCCAACACAGTATTTTAAAACCAGCGAATAAAACCTCTTAAATATTATAAAGGCAGCAGATCTATACTTTCTACTCACATACCCAACAACACAGATCATTTTGGGTAGTGGCAAAACCCAATATCTACTTAGGAACCTTGCTACATTGCACTAAATGTGCAGCAGAATCAGAAAGGAATTCCACACAAATAAGTCTAGCTCACCACCTAGTAGTGCATAACACAAAATGAGTTAGGCAGCCAAACCACCTTCAGATTTCCTGGCTATACTACACACAATACCATACGATAATTATTATTACTTATTATCCCACACAAGCACCGGTTTCTCAATTTGCTCAGTCAAAAAGGGCTGTAACCACCACAACACCATGACATGCTACTATAAGAATTGGACCTCTGACGATTTGGATACTCACTGGTGTTCTGATGTACATAGCTTATAGCCCTGTTTCTTTGTCTGCTTGCATATTTCCCTAAATGCTTTATCTTTGTGTTCTCACACTGGTTTTTTGTTCTCAAGCTGATATAACACATGCTAGCTATGAATCAACTATACTGTCCTCTGACATTCCCAGGATGAGGAGTAGTTGAAACAGGCTCAATTGTCTATTATAGATAGTGCGCTTGGTACACTGGAATGAAATCCTCCTTCACGATGGCCAAGAGATTGTTCGCTTCTCATTATGTCTGTTGGCCAGGCAAGAAGTCTATTCGATAAACATTCTCACAGTATTATTTGTTCTTTATTAACCTGTCTCTGTCACATGTAACCATGACATATGAATGTAGACTGCATCAAAGTTCTTGTAAGAGCTAAACTTGTATTATCTGCCATTACTGTCAAAGCCTTTGATTCACCTGCAACTTTCCTGATTGCTAATAAAATCCTTAAACGGACTTATCACATCTGAGAGTTACTGAAGAGTCTTACAGATTGACAGCTACCTATTTGAGCCAACTGGTCCAGAAGAGCAGCACAGCACAATACTGAAAGCCACCAAGAGGTCTAGGAGAATCAACAGGCTCTCTCCCTGGTGAAGATTATCCATCAGGGTGGCCAAGGCAGTCTCTGCACCAAAACTGGACTGAAACTAAACTGAAATAGGAGCACATAATGATTACAATAGTTCATAATGTACAAAGCAGACCCTACCATTAGTATTCTTTTAGAGCCTGCCTGTTTACTTGAAGCATGGGTTTAAAAACATTTTGACAATGCTGTACTGTGATGCATTAACAGATTTCCAGACAGAGTGGTACCTACCAATTGCCGTCGGTTTCTTTTCCAAGTCTCTGCTTTCCTTTTGGAATTCATATTCTGAAAAGCTGAAGAGAAATTCACAGGTAGATATTAACTGTTTTTAATGATTCAAGATTTTGCTGGTATTCTGAAGAAGTAAAAAAAATTGGCCAATAGTTAACTCCTTTCAACATGTTTCCCCAGTCCTTGAACTCAGGGGTGGGGGAGACTAGAAGTGAAAAAAGAACTATACATGATGGTAGCAAGACACAAATACAGCGTAAATTAGCCTACATTTCTAACAATGGTAATATTGGACCCCAGTTATAGGGTTAGGGTACATTTCAAAATGGGAAATTTAAAATAATTCGCATTATGTTTTTAATCCCACCCTTTCTTTAAGGAGTTCAGGGCCATGTACATTGTTCTCCACTCTTCCATTTTATCTTCACAACAACCCTGTGAAGTAAGTTAGGATGAGAGAGTGATTGGCCCAAAGTGTAACCATTACATCGCACTGGTTCTCTTTTACTACTTCATCTTTTCTAAAGACTGTGAAGAGGATTTCAGACATGTCAAACAGCAAAACAGAGGAAGGCAAAAAAAAAGTAAACATTCTGGAGAATTATCACCACATTTCTGCAGTTACATAAAGGCCAACCACCACTACCATTCAACTTCCCAAACACTGAGCCTAAGTCCTGATTTGAAGGGACAAGACCTCAGAAAGAAGAATTTCCATGTCTGGACTTCCAACAGGAAGGCCAAAGTCACAGTCAGCAAGTGTTAACAACTTTGCTATCACTACAGATGCTCATGTTCACATTGAGAAATGGATGGTACATTTTACGCATGCCCAGGAGCCACCACAGAGAGATTCTCACATGACTTGCTTAGCTACATACTCCTCCACCCCATTCAGTGACCTGGGCACCTGGAACTTTGTACCCCACTCTCATTCCAGCATCCTTGCCTGTGCCTGCAGGGCACCCCTTGCTGGCCTCCTTCCAGGGCTGCATCTACGGCCTGATTTACGTGGCCGTGCCGTGGTCAGATCTCCGAGCTGCAGCTCTCAGGGCATTTAAAATAATTTTTTTAAAAATGGAATAGAATAGAATAAAGAAGGAACCTTGCCTTGTTTGGGCCCTGGGTGGTGGGTGGCTGCAGTTGGTAAGGCTGCTGGGCCCACCCCCCTCCTAACCCTTTCCCTTTTCTTTACTCCCCCCACCCAATATTGTCTCCCCCTCCCCCCCTCCACGGCTCTGTGCAGGGGCTTTTAGAGCAATGCCAGCACTTTAAAATGTTTTAGATGTCTAAACGTTTTATCTGTTTTTAGGATGATTTAAATTTATGTGGGTGTTTTATTCTATTGTAAGCCACCCTGAGCCGGTCTTGGCTGGGAGGGTGAGGTATAAGTCTAAATAACTAATAATAGCTTATTACTACTTTAGCTCTGATAGCTAAGACAATAATGCCTATACACCAAAGCTGTATCAAAAACGGTTTCTTTTGAACAAGGAAACTGCTGACTGCCAAGAATGCATTTTACAAAGAGATTCAAGAGGGACTGCCTTTTAGTCTTCAGCAAACACAGAAAGAGCACACAGAATAAGCACATGGACTAGCTAACTGCTACAAACATATCAAGTAGTTATCTGTACAGAGAATACTGTGTACAGAAAAAAAGCTTATCTGAATAACCCTTTTTCTTATTGTTCTGCTTTTCTCTAAGTCCACCTCCCTTGTCTGTTAATTCAAAGAATTGGTATCATTAATGTTGGCAGTTAAAGGAAAAACATTTTCTGACTCTCACTGTGCCGTACGCATAACAAAAAGAGAGTTTGAGCAAAGAGACCTCTGCATGAAAGACTTGACAGAAAGGTAATGCAAGGTGAAAGGGACAGCAAATTCCAAGTTCTCTTTGCTATGACTTTCTCACTGAAGTTGGGGATGCACAGCTAGAGTGCTCTTTTGCTATCAAATTCTAGCAAATGATAATGACTAATAGTTTTGAGTCCAATTAAACTGGGACTCTTCAAATGTCAGTGGATGGCAGTAACATAAATGACAGTTAGGAAAAACAAATTCCTCTAATACTTCACTTATCCGGCAAGGCTCAATAATGAACAGGATTGGAGAGGACACATCTTCTCTTGAGAGACTAATCAGTATTTCGGGTATTTATGAGAAGTATTTTCCCTAGTTTATGCCAACATAGAAGGCTCCCAGAGGTCTGTACTGGTGTGACATAACTTACTAAAGTCGCTGGGAAGACTGTGGCTCAAATTTCTATAGAACTCAGTTCTATGAGCTTTCTTTAGTCCAGTGCAAAGACCAAAGTCTGATAACTTCACATGTCCCTACAGATGAAGGGGAAAAACAAAACAGGAGAAGATCACACCACATATACTCTTCAGACACTGAAAGCGTTTAACTATATAGATTATATGTCATGACTATGGATTAATTGGATTGTGCTATTTCCCCAAGCCCAATGTTTGGGGGGGGGGGGAGTGTTTAATTTACCTGCATTCATTCTTAATATAGCATGAAAAAGAGTTGTGCATTTCAAGGGTGACTGCAGGAGATAATGAATGGCCTCAGCAATTATCAGCTGAAATCACCTGACCTCTTATAATAAAGAAGCATAACCCCATTAAATGGAGGAAGCCAAACAGTACTTCATTGCAGTCAGATTTCCCTGATTCATTTTCAAGATGACTGTGGCTAGTTCACACATGCAAAGCTTGATTTCTTCTTCCACATGATCATATGCATAGATGCACTGACTACATGGAGAATGTGTTGACAGAGATAGCCAGAAACATGACTGCACTTTTCACAGCAGCTGCGATCACAGGAGTCAGTGAGGCTCTCTACAGTGAGATTGTGGGGAAAATGTCATAATGGGATTGAAACGGAACTTGAGGAAAGATCCATGAAATGATTTTATGTTTCCACTGGTTATTGTTTGTGGTTGGTTCCAGAAAAATCTACATTTCGTTTACTGCTGCTTTAAAAACAAATCAACAACAGGCAGATAAAATCTCTTGCTGAAACCAATTCAGAGCCTTCACAGTATTTTTATAATTCTGTCAAAACAGTTTACAGTGTAACAAGGCCACATTACCATACTAAATCGATAAACAACTTAAAAAAAACCCAAAGTAGTATTTTTCATGAAAATGGTAAACTATTAAATCACAGCCAGTTTAAAATGATAGAGTACGCTTGACCTTACATAATCATGGGGTTTGAGCCCATGATTTGCAGGTGCAGGGAGTACAAGATCTTCCCTGCCCTCCCCTTGCTCGGAGCTACCTCTGACCCCTGGAAAATGTATTCCTGGGTAGAGGGACTTGTACATACTACCACTAATAGTAATTACCATATGGCATTGTGTGTGGTATAGCCAGGAGATCTAAGATTATCTGGCAGTCAGAAGTTTTTGCTCTTAAGCGTTATGCACCACCAATCCACTGCATCAGTCAAGCAGCACATGCAAAAGGCAAAACCCGCAATTTCTCCCCACCCCCACCCCATTACAGCCACTCAAGTGGTGCAGCTATTAGTACATGCAAGTCCCTCAACCATAGGAAGCAACTTTCCTGGCACTGGAAACAACCCCATAGGTAAAGAGAGGGTGGGGAAGATCCCAGACTATCAGTGCTTTCTCCTGGTGGTTCATAAGATCAAAGCCATAGTATATAAATGTGACTATTATCTTGATATTTCGAGAACATGCTCAAGAACAACATCAGAACATTTAATTGGCAAACAAAACAGAATTCAACTGTGTCATGAATCTTTTGACACTGAAAACTGAACCCCGATTCACACACTTAAAACTTCCCCATGCAGTGCAGCCATACAGTGAAGCTCTGCTCCTCAATTTCTCCCATTAAAACACGGCAGGAGTCAGATGTTGTTCCCACCACACACTATTTTATCATAAACAGCAGGATGCATGTATGAATTACTTTAAAATTAATCCACATAAGTTCACTTCATCGAGTTACTCTGTGATGCTATTCCATATAATGCTCTTGGAGTTTACGAACCAAATAATGCCACAGAATACAGTTTGCTACCACATTTTGACCAGGAATTACTTGAAAGTACTACCAAGTAAACATCACACACTTACTTTACTGTCCAAAAGGAGGTTATCTGGCTTGATATCACGATGAATAAAACCCAGCTGATGAATTGAATCAATAGCTAGCACAGTCTCTGCAATGTAAAACTGAGTTTCCTCTTCTGTTAAGGTATCTTTTTTCATCAATAATGTCATCATATCTCCTGTACATACAGATACCAGAAAGCAAAAGATAACTGAATTCAGCTCCTCTGTAGATGCCAACCTTAGTTCAATGTCAATTCTACCAAAAATTTATTTTGTGATCTCATCTGAACCAAACAGAGCCTCTCATTTGCCCAGAATACCACCATTCATTTCTTAAGTAGATTCTTAGTTTCAAAAACTACATTTCTTCCCTAGCACAGGTGAAGAAACAGACACAATCTCGTACTGTTCACACAGTTTACTGTGTTTCAGAAAGCCCTCGGCAGGTTTATACGGTGAAGGGAATGGGGGGGGGGAGAAACCTATAATTGCCAGTTAGGATGTCTAACTCATCCCAAAGTTCATACTCTTATCATAATAGCAGGTGACTTTTTGAATATGCCCTTAATTTCACCAGTGCCATCAAAAAGTTAAAACTATCTGAACATCACATTTTTAACTTCAGCCGAAGCAAACAGATATGGGTGATTGCAAGTCACAGCTAAAATAGCTGTTTTGAAGGTTGGTGTTACACTATTGCTATACCTACTGTGTGTTAACTTTCCTCTCATTACTTCCTACACATTAACAAAAGCTTTTCTGTTATTGCTGCGTACAAACACTATAAACGAGAGGCAATCAACTCAGGGTCTTTAGATTTGGTTGTTTATTGCCTTCTGGTAGCTGCAGCATGGGCCAGCTGATGAAATGGCTACAGAATGCAAGAGTTGCTGTGGGTCCCAGCCATAAGAGCAAAGCACTGTTGATGCAAGTCAACCATGACTCTGCTGCTGGCACAAAGACTGTGGTTCTCCACTATTTTCTCCACTGGCCAGTTGGACAATGGCCTTCACCTTGGCGGATTTAAAGAACTGGGACACAGGAGCTTAAAAAAATCACTCTACCCCAGCAGCAGTGCAAGTCAGGGAAAGTCACTCCAGTGAAGGAGTTAACCAAAGGCAGAGGGGAGGAGAGAAAAAGGAATTCAAGATTGTCAGAAGACTGATTTCCAGACAGCACTGGCAAAGAAGCCCAGTCCAGTGAAGCAGCCACATTTTTTTTTGAGGGAGGGACAGTAAATACAATCTCTTAAATTATGAGAAGCTGGCCAACCCACACAATGTTCCCCCCATGTCCTCTCTTCCAATCAGCAGCTGCAATAGTGGTGACTGAGATTTTATCCATTAACTCCTATCTGCAGCCAGCGCTGCTGCTGGAAGAAGAAGAGTTGGGGTGTTTTCAAAAATACATTTTCTCATTCAAATTAGTAAGTATACACATCACATAAGGGAAAAAGTGGTTATTGAGGAACTGACACTTTACTTTTTGGTACTTTCACTTCAACAGAGTGGTGAATTGTCAAGGCGTTGGTGGAGAAATAGGAAAGAAATTCAGGTGGGTTTACCTAGCACATTTCGGGTCTAAAATCTGCCAGTTCACATCTGAAGAAATTATGCTGCAATTGTGTTATGCTGCAATCGTGTTTGTAAAAAACACAGACACATAAGACACATAGAAAAAAATCAGCTTTTTGGAACAACATTGTCAAGATTCTGAAGAACAAATGGAATCACAATACCAAAGAAAAAGGCAAGTGTGGAAATAAGATTAAAGTGGGTTCCACTGCTAAAAGAAGGGCCCCAAATACTTCCAAGACATACGGTGACACACTGGAAGTCTGATTATGCCACTGAAACATAGCTTTACTAAAGTTGGTAAGATGTTTAGAACAGGTCAAGCTTCAGTTCCTTCCACTCCTTCAAAGACACACATACCAACACCACAAGCACAGCAATGAAATCTTATTACCTGCAAGTTCACTTGTGGAAGACGTTTCATGTAGTCCAAAACTGCTTTTCATGAGCACTGCTAGACATAACTGATACCTTCCTTTAAAAGGCATTAGACATCTATCAGCATGCCCTGAAGTAGCTCAGTAACAGTGTCAGAGCCTATATACCCACAAACTGAAGTGAAGCTTTTACATGTATGACTGTGTCAAAAGAAGGATTAGAAGACGCGTGGAGGGCAGGGTACAAATCGAATAAATAAACACAACAATCTTTTATCTTAAATAATTACCTCCAGGCAGGAACTCCATTATTAGGTAGAGGTTTAGCTTATCCTGAAAGCTATAGAACATTTTTACAACCCACAAACTGTCTGCCTCCACTAGAATGTCACGCTCCGCCCGAATATGGCCAACCTGGGAGGTAGATATATGCATATAATTACAAATTTGCACTGCAAAAATGAAACATTTTCAGTTGCACAGCATTTGTGAGCATTTGGACCAGATGACCCCTAGCCAGCAATTAATTTTTAACTAATTTTCTCAAGAGCTCACTGATTCCATCCACCAATTTGCACTGAAGAGAGTCAAGCCCTGGCCTCTAAAGTAGCAAAAGACAATGCTGGTAGAGCTCTCTATTATATATGTTCATCAGTAAATAAGCCAAATTCACAACTAGAAAAAGAAATAAGCATACTTAAATAAAATTAGTGAATAATCACTCAGCAGCTTAAAATCATGCTAAAAATAACTTACAAAAGATTAAATAACTACAGTTCAGCATCACTAACATATATCCGGTAAAACAAATTCAACAGTCAAAAGAATTACCTCAAACCTTCATATGTGAGAATTAATATATTAATATTATTATTAATCTTTCAATGCTAATGGTGGAAGTAGGGAGCATTTTAAGAAGGGTCACCCACGAACATACAGCTCTGGATTTTGATTTTAAGCAATTTGAGCAAGATAATTGAGAGGGCAGTGGCAGCTCAGTTACGGAGTTTTCTGGATGACGCTTCCATATTAGACCCCTTCCAGTCCTGCTTTCGTCTGGGCCATGGCACAGAGACAGTACTGGTCACCCTCACAAACGATCTCCGAAGACATTGGGATAGAGGTGGGATGGCGGTGCTGTTGTTGTTGGACCTGTTGGCAGTGTTCGACACGGTCAACCATCAGTTACTAGTCCACCGCCTCGCCGACACTGGAGCCCAGGGACTCGCCTTACAATGGCTTGCCTCCTTCCTCCAGGGCCAGGGACAAAGGGTGGCACTTGGGGAAGAATTATCCCAAAGGTACCCACTGATTTGTGGAGTGCCTCAAGGGGCGGTTCTATCCCTGATGTTATTTAACATCTATATGCGCCTCCTTGCCCAGATTGCTCAAAGCTATGGACTGGGTTGTCATCAGTACGCTGATTACACCGAGCTCTATCTGTTGTTGGGTGGCCAGTCAGACTCTGGGCCGGAAGATTACAAGCCGTGGCTGGATGGCTTAGGCTGAGTCCATTGAAACTGAATCCGATGAAGATGGAGATTCTATGCCTAAATCGTAGCGGTCTGGGGTTAGGGATCTCACTCCTGACCTTCGATGGGGTGCCTTTGGTGCCAGCACTAGAGGTTAGGAGCTTGGGAGTGCTCCTGGATGCCTCCTGAACAATGGAGGCCCAGGTAGCAGCCACTGCCAAGTCAGCCTTTTACCATCTTCGGCTGATTAGGTATTTGGTTCCCTTCCTCGAATGCAGCAACTTGGCAATGGTAATCCACACAATGGTCACCTCAAAATTAGACTACTGTAATGCTCTCTGCATGGAGCTGCCCTTGTCCCAAATTCAGAAGTTGCAACTGGTGCAGAATGTAGCAGCCAGGCTGCTGTTGGGTCTCACCCCACGAGAACACATCCAGCCTGCGCTAAAGGTATTGCACTGGCTGCCTATAGCATACCGAATTCGCTTCAAGGTGCTGGTGCTTACCTATAAAGCCCTATATGGTCAGGGGCCAGCATACCTGAGGGACCACCTTTCCCCACATGTTCCCCAGAGAACACTGCATTCAGGGACACAAACCTTTCTGTAAGCAACAGCTCAGCCAGAGTCTGCTAATGAGGGGGAGCAGGGGAGGCATTTAACAGAGTGGAGAGAACAGCTGGGGGGCAAACTGACAGGAGCCGGGAGTGAACTTGGGAGGAAGAAAGAGGAAGAGGGACAGCACAGAGGAGAGGGGAGAGAAACAACCTTGGAGGAGACGCCGGCAGAGGCCAGAGAGGGACCGAGACCGCAAACAGATAACAATAGTGACGCTGGGGAAGGGCCTTTCTCCAGTGTCGGAGGACAGACAGTGAAGCAGCCAGGAGGGGTGTGTCTCACTTAGAACAGCCAACGAGGAAGCCAAGCCGATGGGAGTGTCAGAGCTCCAAAAGAGCCTCCCTGCAGACTTCCCAGGACTCAGGTTGGACTTGAGGGGGTAAGGGCCCACCCAAGGCTGCAGGCTTCACTCTGGGGAAGCGAAGACAGGACTGGGCACTGTAAAGGGGTGGGGTGAGAGAGCACTGGGGATGAGAAATAAACAAGAGACACATGACTGGTGATGACCCTCATAGCCGGATGCTGTAGGGACTTCCCACAGCTTCTCTAGGGCTGAAGCCATTAACCTCCGACACCTTCTACTGCTCCCTGATCCTAAAGAAGCCAGACTGGCCACTACCAGGGCTAGAGCCTTTTCTGTGGCAGCACTGCGCTGGTGGAACGAGCTCCAGAAGGACACCAGGACCCTGCAGAGTTTACTTCAATTCCACAGGGCCTCCAAGACGGAGCTCTTCCGCCAGGCATTTGACCACACTTAACATCTTGATAACTTGGAGCCTCCCTGGGATTGTTTGTATCATCTAAGTCTGTACTAACTGACTCCTGTTAAGAAAATACGGGATTATGACTGCCGTCGCATAGGAAATATATATGTATTGCACTTTAGATTTGATGTGTTTTAAACTGTTTTAACACTTTTATGTAAGCCATCCTGAGCGTGCTTCGGCAGGGAAGGCGGGATATAAATCCAATAAATAAATAAATAAATTATTTTATGGGGAAACCACTTTGATGTATTTGGGAAAGGTCTATAAATATTGGGTGGTGGTGGAAAGTGGTGTCAAGTCACAGCTAACGTCTGGCAACCCGCAGGGTTTTCAAGGCAAAAGATGTTCAGAAGTGGTTTGCCATTGCCTGCCTCCCCATCACAACCCCAGCATTCCTTGAAAATGTCCCATTCAAATACTACCTAGGGCCCACCCTGCTTAGCTTCCGAGATCTGACAAGATTGGGATAGGCTGGGTTATCCAGGACAGGGCTCTAAATATCGTAAATGAATTAATTTGATCACTTCTAGATTACTGAGGTTTCCCCCCAAAGTTTCTCCCACGCTTGCAGGGATTCCAATTTACTCAGTACACAATAAAATGGTAAATTAAAACATCCTAATTATCTAAACAGTGCAGCAACCAAGAATCATATATTAGTCAAACATTAAACCCAAGTGTGCTAGGACTGCTACATGCTATCAGTATTTACCTGTTCTTTTTCAAGCATGTCTGCTTTGCGTAAAATTTTCATTGCATATACATGCCCTGTGTCTTTTTTCTGAACAAGCCGTACCTAGAAGTTGTACAAAAACAAATGAAAACATTAGAATCCCTTTCAGGCATTTTTATTTCCCAAGTTAAGGCTCAAGGCAACATAAATGAGTGGCAAAACACACTGCAATACTGCAGAATGATACAGAAACTTTGGTTTCTATCAATTTAGCACAGATATTGCCAACTGCCATTGAACCTTTAGATTCATACTGAACTAATTACTACTTTTTCCTCATGACAATGTTCACAATCAATTATGGCAAGAGACTCTGGAAATATATTACAGCAGCTCATTCATCTGAATGGCCTGGGCTGCATCCAAAATATCTGGAAAGATTTTTTAAAAATGCTATTCATGTACCATGACAATAGCATGGGGCTACTTGTGGACACAAAGCAAATAAAAACTAAACATTTCTGATAATACATTGTTATCAGGTTCTGATTTTCCAATAAGCCAGACCGTTTTCGCCAACTGATGCTTAGAACATTCTCTGAATTTTGGGAGCAACCACATATAGGTTAAGAAATTAACAGAAATGACACAGAGCTCAGCAGGAGGATTTACTTCATCTGATAAGACTGTGCACCATGATTATTAATACAGGTATTATGCCCCATTTTAAAGAAAAGAACTAGTTATATCTTTTCTTTGAAAACCACAAATGTGAAGAAGCCAGACATTATATATTGCAGGTCCTAAAACTATACTTTGAACAGGATGAGAAACACAGCCTTTTGCTGTAGCTGGACTAGTAGTATGGGAGAGGCAGTAGCTGTTATTTATGCTGTTTTGTTTACAAGGCAATTGTGTTAGTCCCTTGGTCTCTTACCTCTCCGAATGCCCCTCTGCCTATTACTTTTAAAGACTCAAAATCTTCCAACCCAAGTCTTGTCCTTTTTAGGCGCAGAAACTCTGTTTCTTTTCGGGCATGTGCTGACCTCCTGATTCTTTTCTGTATTTTTTTTTAAAAAAGAAAGTTTAAATGAAATTTTGCACAACACAGACAACTTGTGGAGCCTAGCATTCAATAGCTGAAGTTCATGAGCAATGGATTTCTAGAAAGCATATTTAGTTAGAAGCTTTAGTATATGCAATACCTCTTCATCTTTTAAACCTTCTTCTTCCATCACTTTTTCTAATTTCTTTTGCCTGAAAAATTAAGAAATTGTGAATGAGGTATTTGGGAACTACAATCTGGTATTCCAAAACTCTGTTAACAGTACATGATCAGAATAATGACAGTGCTTCCATTTACACTTCTGTTAATCAGAATCACTTCTGTTGTATGTGCTCTCTATGGCTACCACAGATACTAGATAGGCTGCCATATTCTATACCCTATACCAACTGTAATTTCCAAGTAATTTCCAAGGGCATCCCACATACGGCATGCTACAATAGTGAATCCTCAAGGTTACTACAGGATACCCAAATCAGTAGTCTCCAAATAAAGGGAGAACTTTTAGGCTAAGTTCAGCTAGGGAAAAATTGCATTCTTAGTCATCACTGTCACCTGTTTGTCCAATAACAGAGTGGGGTCTAATCAGACCGCCAAGCATTTAACGTTGTGTGAAACTCCATCTAAAATAGGTAGCACAACCCTCCTTTGTCTAATAAGAGGCAGAAAACAGATGAAAGCTGATAATTTACAACAAGAAATATGTAATTTGGTAAACATCAAGTCTGATTTCAGCTTACAGCTAAAACTCTTATTACTTGGGCCAGGATGGGATACTGTCATGAAGAAGGTGTACAGGAAACAGTTACAGCAGAAGCATTCTTATGACAGAAATGGAAAAGGCTACTCTACAGTACTAATTTTACATTTATAACACTATCACAATTACAGATGAAAATGGAATACAAGTTTAACACAATGACCAGGTTCTTAATTTTAGCTAGATCTGTCTAAAAGAAATGGAAGTTATTGAACTAAATTCATAATCAATCATGAAGGGATATCTTAGATTTCTAGGGATGGCTTTTGCAAAACTTAATACATTTGGTACTACTAGGGCAACACCACGATGAAGCCCTTGACCATTTTTGGCACAAAGCCTTGTCTAAGTTGTAATATATACTTGTTCCACACTACATTACAGAGTTACACAGCCAGGCTGCTACACTGCAGCCTCTGCTTCACAATTACTTCCTCCCAGATAAAGAGCTTTTAATTACTTTACACCCAAGCAAATGTACATTACAAAAGCCTCAAATTACATTGGTCATCTATGAATAAATGAATGCTCGACTATAAAAGCACTTCTGAAAAAAAAAATCTGAAATAACTCTTAGAATGGTTGCAACAGCTGAAGTAATACATCAGAACAAAAACGGATACAAATACATTTATTAAGGATGCAAGACAGGACAGGAATAAGTCTGCTGCAGTGAGGACCCATCAGCTCAAGAATATCTTTTATTCCTCTAAGGCAGTGAGTTTCTATCAATACCTACAAAAGAAAGCTTCCCATATCAACTGACCTGCTAAGGAATCCCTGCATTTACAAAGGATTTTGAGGTATATTCCAAAACATACAATCAGTACTCTGGCCAGATCTCCTGGACCTCAGAATAACAACGGGCAGTAACTGCCCCTCAAGCTGCACACTGCAGGGGACAATTAGTAACGGTGGACAAATGGTTTTTCAGGAAGATTGCTCTCTATTATTGGTCTTACTGAAGAACTTGAAAAGCTTTCCTGGGATACAGCGTGAAAGTCTCTCCAGGGCATTCAATGGTCACAACACAGGCTATAATACAGCACTCTGCCACATTCCTGTTTGCCAGGGAGAAATATAACTGAAGCACCCATCTTCCCCTAACTCTCAGCTTCAGCAGTACACTTTTCCCATCTAGAAAGTGCATCCTGCACTTACTAAATTGTTTTCTACTTGAGAAATTCTATGCTGTGCTTTGACACATCATGCCCTACACTTCTTTGCATCGTTTCTAATTTTTGTAATCCCTGTTGCATCGGTTATTGATGTCCCAAGCTATTCAGCGGCATTGTTTTAGACTGTGTATTTCACCTGCAGTCTCGGTGAGAAAGGTGGGCTATAAATAATTAAGCCACTCCTATCTTGGCCTTTTAAAAGCAGCAGGATAGTTCCACACTACTCAGAAGAAAGACTGCTGCAGCAGAATATGTATGCTGTTTCACCCAGCCCTTTAAGTGTCAGAACGGGAATACAGCATTCTTTCCAGCCAGAAGAATGCCAGGGTGGTATTAACAAACGATCAGAAAAGGAAGTTGTGGGTGAATAGATGGTTGCTGTTAGCGGAAGAAAGAAATCAAAAGCTACTTCCTGGACTAGATGTTGGGTGGGGTTGACTACTTTTACAGAATTACAAACCCAGCCATGCAAAGTCTCAGGACTTAATGAGAGTTTTTTCTTCCAGGACAGAATTCTTAAAGTTCACAAACTGGTTTTCTAAGTGTCATGGCTTACTCATTTAAAGATTTGTTTCTCATTTTCAAATTAAGACAAAGTCAATTCCAGCAAGGCACACCTGCCCCCACATAACCACTGTTATTTATTAACATTTATAGTCAATCTTTCTCACTGAGACTCAAGGCAGATTAAATAGTGTAAACCAATTACTGAGACTCAAGGCAGATTACATAGTGTAAACCAATTCAATCAATCTAATAAGCAATGGAATAGGATTAGGACTGCAGAAATCTGAAGCAAAGCAATTTACATGTGCCCCCACATAACCACTGTTATTTATTAACATTTATAGACAATCTTTCTCACTGAGACTCAAGGCAGATTACATAGTGTAAACCAATTCAATCAATAGGATGACACATCTAATAAGCAATGGAATAGGATTAGGACTGCAGAAATCTGAAGCAAAGCAATTAACATGACATGTTAACCCATGCAGAAAACATGTTAACCCATGCAGAAAATGGCATTTCATAAGTATAAAACAATGCACTGAGAGTAAAAGAATACATACAGCAACAGATAACACATGCTATACACTGGAGTATAGTTCACAGCCCCACTCCGTTCATTAAAGCATCTTCCCAAACCATTCTGTTATAATATAGCCCTACCCTATTACCTTTATAAACATGCCCTCCTGAACAATTCTGTTTCATGTAGTTTGTGGAAGTGTGGGAGCCTTCCTGACCTCCTCAGGCAACCTATTCCATAATATGGGGACCACAAAAAAGAATACCCAAGTACAGACAGCTGTTGTGCTTGCCCATTTGCAGCGTGGCACCTGCAGAATGGGTTAACGGCAAGAAGCCAGAATATAATCTCCACCCAGTTCAGAGGCTAAACTAGAGTACTGTTCTTCAGTGTTGGTTTGGAGCAGAAAGTAGGCTGCAGTGCAACCTATGTCAAGTTACACCACAGGCAGCACCACTTTTATTTGTTTTCTTAAGAGGAAGTGAGAAGGTGAGATAAGGACATGGTTAAAAGAAGATAATATATAGAAAGTCAAGGTTAAAGGTGAGCCCTACGTCTGGAAAAGGACATGGCAGATGACACGTGGACTAAAATTTTCATAGGCTCCAGTCACACGGGCAGGAAACTGCAGGGGGGAAGCGTGGCTGTTTGCCCCGGGGCAAACTAACCCGCGGTTAAGCGATCAGACCTCCTGTGGAGGTCCTCTGGAGGTACCGTGGAGGTTCCGTGGGTAGGGAGCGGTGCCGATCACAGGACACGCCTGCGCGCAACGAAGAAGCGTGCGGTGCGGCAAACTGGTTTTCTTTTTTTGTGTACACAACAAATGCGCATGCTCCGTTGGGTGCGTGTGGGCATCCACGGAGACTTGGGGGGGAAAACGAAGCGCTACGCTTCCCAGATGTGCCGGTGAGATCGCGCCCGGAAAATCCGCCTGTCTTCCGTCTCTCTTGCGTGGCTAATGTTCCGTGTGACCGCAGCCATAGATTCTAAGCTTACTACTTCATGAAATAAGCTCTTGCCACATACAAACAGAAATAGAAATGTTTGTCCTACATTCTAGAAGGCCCAAGCTACTTGTAAATTTCATACACTTCTCCTACAGAGATGGCCCCATTACAATTCATATTCTGAGTGTATATTAATTTCTAGATAACCATATAAAAAGTTGTGACATATTTCTGCCTAAATTGCCATTGTACAGGTAAAGCCTGAATATCAGAAATTAGGAGCTTTGGACTAGGAAAAAACTGTTTTTAGCTCTAGACATCATGGACTCCTGGCCTGGAGTGCTGAGAAGAGAAGATGGCTGAGGAATTGGGGCTCTCCTTACTCCAAGAGGTCTTGCCACCGTGAAGCCGTCAATGCAACTAGAGCTGACCTCCGGAGGAAGTGGACAAGTGATCCAGCATGAATGAGCTCCTGCAATAAATTAAAGGCAATAAAACTGAGTTAACTGATCCCCTCTACAAGCCGCTGAGCCTTTAAGGTGAACGGCAGCAATTCATGAGATAAGTGGCGGGCGGGGGAGGAGTTGGGGATTCCCCCCAACCATGAAATTAAATGGTTCCTGAACAATAAACTGGGAGGAAAAGAGCGAATCTGATCATGAGAGACAGCAAACTAGACCGAAAGGTGCAAAATAGTCCAAAGCGTTTTCAAATCGGAGAACTTTCATTTTAACTTTAAACATTTTCTCCTTGTGTAAACAATGTCTCGTACAGGGAGAAGAATGGTGCCGGAAAAGAAGCCTCTCACAAGAAATAATCAACCAACGACTCCTTCCCAGACACAGGAAGCAGCTGCTGACTTTCCTAATATGCTGACACTGGCATTGCACCCTCTGCTGGAGAAGATGTCAAATATTAACAGCAAGCTGGATGGAGTCCAAAAGCAATTGACACGGATGGATAAAAGAGCAGATGATACTGAGAAAGCCATTAAGAAAGTTGAGACAAAAACAAAACATACTAAACAGAAACTGGAAGAATTGGAAAAAGAGAGAATCTCAGATAAAGGTCAACTGTTGCAGCTCCAAATGGAAAGATCAATGTATGTCTTGCGCTTTCAAGGCATTCCAGAACAAAAAGGAGAAAATTTAAAAGAACTTTTAATCGAAACATTAGCACCGATGACAGAACTTAAACAAGATGTACTGCAAAATGATATGGATCTGACTTATTGGACTTACTCAGATTTCATCAAGAAAAATAAGCTACCTGGTGAAGTATTTGTGAAATTCTCCAAGAGATCTACTAGAGAAGCTGTTTTGAAAGCTACATCTGGGAAACCCTTAAAAGTAAAAGATAAAGAAGTAAAATTTTTAAAGGATATTACATTTGAGGTGCGGAAGCAAAGGCAACAATACAAAGACTTAACTTTCTTCCTTCATAATAACTCAATTTCATACAGATGGACATTTCCATAAGGACTTGTGTTCAACTATAAAGATAAGCCCATCAAGATTGACTCTGTTCAGAAAGCCAAAAAAAATTTGGAACATCAACAAAACCCGAACAAAGGTGAAAGATTGAGGACAGCAATGAAGAAGATGATAAAAGTGACTGTAAATCTGAAGATACATCAAATAGCTCTGGCAGTACCTCTGAGGTATCGGATTCGGAAAAAGGAGTAGTTGCTCCCAAACCACTTAAAGTTAAACTGAAATACTGAAATATAAGAAGAAAAAGTGTGGAAAATAAACTGAAAGTTCAATAGAACATAATTGACTATAAAGCACCTGTAGATTTGTATTAAACACTCAAGCCGGCTTTATCTAGAAATCAATACCTTGACATAGTACCTTTGTTATTATTGTAGGTCCGATATATAAGAATGTAATTTCTGAAATATGATCCTTGTCTTAATTTAGCTTCTGTATTAGTTTTAGAGCTTCCTTTGCCCCTTTCCCTTAGGATGTAGTGTATAAAAGCAATAAAAATTATTTTTTTTAAAAACTAAATAATGGTGACCAAGGGTAAGCTATGGTAGCCATTTTGTGGCTGGCTATTCCTCCTGTGGCAGCGATTTTGTGGCTGTGCCCTCAATGCTGTGTCAGATTTTCAAAGGCACCTGCAGGCTCAAAAAGGTTGGGGGCCCCTGGTTTAGGTATTTAAAAGAAAAAAGACAAGGTTGTTCATCTTGGATTCTGTGGTTTGACATCTAAAAGGGGGGGAAATGCTGAGTTCCCTCACATACACCCCTCCTTGCAAAAACAAACAACCCTACCCCCCAGAAAAACATTAAATAATATTTTGAAAGAAACTCCACCCATCCTGAACATACCCACTAGGCAGGGAACAAGGTAAGCAGAAAACCAAAGCAGACCAGAGCAAAAGCACAGTTAAAAAAAATTCAGCACTGAAATGGAGTCAAGCTTCTTTTATCCTTTTGTACATACACAGATGACTCCATATGGAGCAGCAAAAAATGGACAAATAATTCCCCCTCCTGAGCTGTTTCATCACAAGAAAATGGCTTGAAGCAAAACAGGAGCCCTTCCTCTCCTTGCTGAGGTGCTCTGGGCCTGTTAGGCCTTTATTTTTAAAAAGCCAGTCCCTCCAGATGCTGTGTAGTTGTGGGGAAACCAAGTTGGCTCTGGGGAACCCAAATATAATCTGGCCCTCACAGGGAGATACTGGAATAATCGTGGTCTGATCTAATTTCCTAGGACATTGGGAGCCTCAGCCAGCGGTTTACCAGACTCTCAATCGCACAGGAGAGGATTGCCTATCTATCTCTCCTGTGTGATTGAGAGAGTCTGGTAAAGTAAGCTGTGATGTAGCAGCAACAGCAGCACGGGAAAAGGAAGCAGGAAACAACCAGGGCCTTGCGGGCCAGATTGCAGCCCTCCGAGGGCCTGATCCGGCCTCGGGCTGCATGTTTGACACCCCTGCTATACAGCATGTACCCTCTGTAGTATGATCACCATCCAAAATGTAAAGAAACCATGGCCTGGACCAAATTCCTTGATTTTGTGAAAGAAATTTTCTTCAGAAGATGTACTGTATTTGTGCTTGTAAAAATTGTAAAGCAAATAAATAAAAAAATAAAGATCACTTTTAAAGTAAAAAACATATCATATGTTCACTTATTTCATATAATCATAGAATGTTAGAGTTGGAAGGGACCTTACAGGTCATCTAGTCCAACCCCCTGCACTCTGCAGGAGCATAGCCGAAAGATAGCCCTACAACATACCCAAAAGATGGTCGTCCAGCCTCTGCTTGAAAACGTCCAGCAAAGGAGCATCCACCACCTCCCGAGGCAGTCTGTTCCACTGCTCAGCCACTCTTTCAGTTAGGAAGTTTCTCCTGATATTTAGCCGGTAACGACTCCCTTGTAATTTCCACCCATTAGATCTAGTCTTGCAATCCGGAGCAAGAGAGAATAGATCCACTCCATCTACTACATGACAGCCCCTCAATTACTTGAAGACTGCAATCATGTCCCCTTTAAGCCTTCTCTTTCCCAGACTAAACATACCCAACTCTTTCAGCCTTTCCTCATAAGACTTGGATTCCAACCCTCTCACCATTCTGGTTGCCCTCTTCTGGACACGCTCAAGCTTGTCAACTTCCTTCCTAAAATGTGGTGCCCATACCTGGACAGAGTACTCCAGGTGAGACCTGACCATAGCAGAATAGAGCGGAACTACCACCTCCCGTGATCTGGACACAATGCTTCTGTTAATGCATCCTAAGATTACATTAGCTTTCTTTGCAGTCACATCGCACTGCAGGCTCATGTTTAGCTTGTAATCAAGCAGAACACCTAGATCCCTTCCACATGTGCTGCTGTCAAGCCAAGTCCCTCCCATTCTATATCTGTGCCTTTGATTTTTTGTACCTAAGTGTAAGACTTTGCACTTCTCTCTATTGAAATTTAGGTAAGGATGAAGAGAATGAGAACTGAGGATGACATGTTTCATTCTTTTACATTTAATGAACAATTTTCCTTTCATCAACACAGTTTGAGGTCATCAGTCTGGGAATGATTTTATTCTTACAGGTTACATTGTGGTAGAATTCTATTTTAAGATGCCTAGTAGAGAACAGTTGGCTACCAAGCCCAACTACAATCTGTGGACCTTGTCCATGAAAAAGTTTTAGTCCACCTGCCTAAACATTACTATGCTAAAGCAAAACTACATGTTATATCTACCACATAATTGTCATGGGGACTTGCAGCAGGACACCAGCTGTGAATTCTCCATGGGAACTCAATTTAGAAGAATCACAGCCCCAATTTGAATCGGGCTCCTGCAGGGCTTCCAAGTTGTGTTTCCACATGGAACTTGCAGCTGGCATTCTGCTTGCAAGTCTCTGTTGCAATCACATGGCAGATGTAACATGCAGTTCGGACCTCAATCATCTGTGATTGACAGAGTACTAGCTTTTGGAAAAAAGTCTCTACCTGGACCCAATTCTTCATTCACCATAAGCAAGTAGCTATTTACATTTACAATTATTAGAACATTAGTTTGTGCAGAATTCTGGATAATCTAGTTCAAACTGCCACTGAAACAAGCAAATATTTTAAACAGGTAATGTCCACTAGTATGTGAACATATGCTAAAATGCAACTTTATCAACATTGTTAGCAAATAAATTTAAAAAATATATTCCAAGAGTATATCCTTTATTTCTTAGGATGAAAACTCTTAGCAATTATCAGTCCTAAAAACTACCCATTATACACTTTTGAACTTCTTCAAGCCATTTCTGGGATATGTAGAAAGAAGACAAACTTATGCAAGTCATTCTTTGCAAGATCATCTTCCGGCTGCTCTTGGTAATACCACGGTCACACTTTTAAGTAAGTTCAGGGCTTTTTTGGTAGAAAAAGGCCAGCAGGAACTCATTAGCATAATAGGCCACACCTGACAGCAGAAACTCATTAGCATATCAGGTCACATCTAGACAGCACACCTCATTAGCATATTATGCCACACCCCCATGCCTTCCCTTGGCCTGCCCGGGTGCCCTGCGGCTACGGGGAGCCTGGGCAAGCCCCCCCTTGAAGGGAAGGGAAAGCAGTTTAAACTCCTTTCCCTTGGCTTGCCCAGGCACCCTGTGGCTGTGGGGAGCCCAGGCAAGCCAGCCCTTGGAGGGGAGGGGAGGGGAGGGGAGGGGAGGGAAACGAAAGGAAAGGAAGGCACGGGGAGTCATTTAAATGCCTCCACGATCCTTCCAGCCCCCGGATTCGCCGGGGGGGGGTGTCGCTCTCCAAGCCTTCCCTCTGTAGCCACGCATGTGCAGAGGTTTTGGCTGTAGGCGTGGGCATGGCCAACTCAGAAGCCAGCCGGAACTCCGTTCCTGTGCGTTCCTGCCCAAAAATAGCCCTGAGTAAGTTCTCTATTGTAAGAACATAAAAGAAGCATATGGAGCAGAAGTCCACCAGTGGCTATTAGCCACAAGGTATAGATAGGAACTCTCAGGCTGGGGCAAGTGATGCTCTGTATTCCTGTTGCTTGGGGTTGGGCAGTGGGAGGGCTTCTAGTGTATGCTGCTATTGTTTCCCCCCATCACTGATGAAAACAGCAAGATCTGTCTACAATCTGCTGAGATAAGTCTCCAATAGTAATAGGGAACAGCCCCTTAAGGAAGACCAACATATGACAAGTACCCTGCCAGCCCCAACTATGGCCATTGACACGCAAGTCAGATATGATGTGCTGACATGCCCAGCCTTGAAGAAAGTCTGGTACAAGCGTGTACGTCCTAAGTCTTAATAGAAAAAACCCCTGAAAATAAGTCTCAATAGAAAAAACCCTGAAAATATAGCCTTTCATTTGACAAAGGATATCCCCTATTTCCAGAAGACTCCAGTGTTCAACAGTTTTTTATTCTAATTTGAAATTTTGAACACAAGAAGCTGCATTACACTGAATAAGACCCTTGGTCCATCAAAGTTGCTATTGTTAACTCAGACTTCCACAGTCTCAGGAAGAGGTCTTTCACATCACCTTCTACTATATCCTTTAACTGGAGATTCCAGGGATTGAACCTAGGACCTTCTGCATACCAAGAAGGTGCTCTACCAATGAGCCATAGCCCTTCCCCTTTTCAAAATCTGCCCGCAAAACTATCTGCTTAAACTAGCCACAGAGCTAGACATGACTCAAAAGGCATTCAACAATCTAAAGCATAAAGAGTGCTATATTATTAGAAGCTCAAGAATCTGCATTACATATTCACAGAAATACTGTGGAGGGCAGAGCATGTCATCTAACACAGATTGGAAAAAAGTCATCACAACTTCAGGACAGGCATTATTTTTTGCTACAAATCTTTAAGACAGAAAAGTGTTTCCCTAGATGGTCTCCCCAAGATTGCTACAATTATCTGTGGTCCCAATCCCCACCATATATTCCCCATGAAACATATATTTTGTCTAAAGCTGAAGCTGAATATCTGTGTAAAGTGCTACATAACAGGTAAGCTAATAAAATACAGTTTGGCTCAGTTTGCACACAGTATTCCCAGTGAACAATTTGGGAGCCTCTCACAAACACACCATTCTAAAACTCAATACATTAACTACAGCTTAACATGTTTTTTCTTATGGATCATGAACTGGTATCCACCCTTTAGAAAGAGATTCCAAAACCGTTCATACTATTTCTGATACAGATACAGCACTCCCAAGATCCTAACCATGGGTAGCCAAATTTGATGTCTGCTCACTAACTCTGATTATAAGAACACACGGTGGGGAATAATCAAGATTAATTCTAAGCAGATATAATGCTTCATCAGGCTTAAAACAAGGGGACAAGAGATATATATGAAAAAGGAGGGAACATGCAGTACTGCTCCCAATCGTTTCACCGTGGTTAAAAGATTGAAAATTTTACATCTGAACTAATATGGCTGCGGTCACACACACTAAATAATCCACTTTCAGTGCACTTTCCAACTGGATTTTACTGTGTGAACTGGCAAAATCCAGTTGGAAAGTGCATTGAAAGTGGATTATTTAGTGTGTGTGACCGCAGCCTGTGTGTTGTTGCGAGGACTTGATAGTGAATGAAAAGCCAACAAGTTTAATATATAACTACAAACGCTCAAAAAGGGAAAGAAGAAAAGCCATAAATATGCTTGGAGAAGATGGCTTTCATTATATTACTCCATGAAGACAATAAAAGTCTAATTCACAAAATGGACTATGTTTACACTGAACACAGAGAGAAAGGTTCCAGTAAATTACTTTTTAGTTTTTCTCAAACAGATGCAGTACAATAGCCTTTACCAAAATGGACAAGAATGAGAAAACAGCTTAGAGGTATGACAGAACCATAAACAACATCTTTGAAAAACACTGTGAAGGGTTTTTTTCCCCCAGCAGGAAAGGAGAAGTTCAGTACAAAATGTAACCAGGTGGCACTTGGGGCATCTATTATTTTTATTCCCAAATTTATGAAAACAGCACAGCTGTTACACTGATGCATAAGAACATAAGAGAAGCCAATGTTGGATCAGGCCAATGGCCCAACTAGTCCAACACTCTGTCACACAGTGGCCAAAAATACCAGGTGCCATCAGGAGGACAGCAGTTTTTACCTCATTTCCCGTTCTTCATGCTGTGCAATCAGATTGCTGTAGAAATTTTCTAGAGTCACTTTTGTCATTGTAACTCGTTCCTTGGTATGATTGCTCATGGATGAGCAAGGTGCTGGACCAGTCATTGCCATGATCACTGCGAGGGGGGGGGGGGATGAAGGAGAATGAAAAATATTTTAAGCCAGGTCATGGTATAAATCTTGACACATGAATTCTAAGCTAGGTAAAGGTAAAGGTTCCCTTGCTCGAAAGCCAGTTGAATCCGACTCTAGGGTTGCGGTGCTCATCTCCGTTTCAAAGCCAAAGAGCCAGCGCTGTCCGAAGACGTTTCCGTGGTCGTGTGGCCAGCATGACTAAAGGCGCACGGAACGCTGTTACCTTCCCACTGAAGTGGTACCTATTTATCTACTTACAATTTCTTGCTTTCGAACTGCTAGGTTGGCAGGAAATTCTAAGCTACTTTATTATTTAAGATAAATGCTAGATGACAGTTTCAACAAAGACGTGTAAAACAGTAACATGACCACCATATTTTAGTTATCCAGACTAGAAGCTACAAAACAAGGGGGGGGGGAGCACGGCACAATGTTACAAAAGAGTCAGAAAAGTCAGAGTTCCTGTTTTTGTATGTTAGTTACAATGAGGCCATGTTACATCTCTAAATGACATTTCATATTTCACTATGTATATTAATGCTCTCAAACCCTCATTCCTAACCATTTAAGTACTACAGAAACAATGTTCTAATATTTTCTTTCCAAAATTACTTAGATGTATTATTTTTAATGAAAAACATTTCCAATTAACAGCCACTACTGGAAAACGAATGGAGAACAGACACATGGTATTTTAACTATTTCCCAATTTAATAAGATACAGTATTTCACTAATTTTAACACAACCAAAACCTAGGTAAAAGAGTTACTCAAAAGCATTTTATTTATGCCACTTAAAAGCATCTTACTTCCACAATGCTTTGAACACTCTCCTAACAATTGAAACTAGAGTTACACCATGGCATTATTTTAATTTGCAGTACTGAGTAATTGAAAGTCCTTTACAGCAGCTTAAGTTTTCCAGCAACAGCAATATCACTGTGTTTATTTTTCTCAGACAACTGCAGAGCAACTGACCATAGCCAAAATAGAATATTACTACTGCTAATTTAAACAGGAATTCAATAGCATCATAAAAACAATTCATTGCAGCTGTACTGACAAAAAATAGTTTGCTCCAGTTTTTAAAGTGGTACTAGACTCCGGTTTAATTTTGCTACAATGGACACATCTTCGAAGTACAAATGCGTAAAATCGGGTTGCATGCCCCGTCTTCCTCCATGGAAAATAATGCGGAAAAGCAGGTGATGATGGTATGTTAAAAGAAAGGTAAGAAGAGCGGGCCGAGACCAAGCGACTCACACAAGCAAGAATAAGGGAATGAAGAGGTGCAACAGGCCATAGGATTTTGAAGAGGGTCCCAGGTACGCGGACGCAGCAGGGCGGTTTGTCCAAGCACCGACACCTAAACACAGGGGAGGCGATGGAGAAGCCTACGGTGCTATGGAAACAGAGGAAGGTGGCGGTCTCCACTTAAGATCAGAACACGCGGGGGGGGGGGGGGTGGACACAAGAGACCTAACTGAGGCAGAGCTGCCTGAAGCGAGGGTCAGTTCAAGCACAGAATCACTTACCGAACCCCCCTCGCACCGCAGAGGGGCACCAACTAGACGTTCCCCCTTCTAAAGCCCCCGAACACAGCAGATAAAATAGTTCCCAGAGGCCTAACCCCGCCCCTTCTTCTCATCCCCTCACCCAGGGAAAAGCTTGGAGGCTCTAACCGGACAAGCGCCAACTGGAAACGGTGGCACAGCACGCATGCGCCTTAAGCCTTTTTTTTCCCTAGGCTCCGCCCTTCTAAGGGGCGAGTCTCCGGCGGGAAATGGCCTGCGCCTCTTCTGATGCTCAGTGTCTGTCTGTGTACCGAAGAGATGCGGTTGTTTTACTTTACCGCTTAGAGTGCGCATGTGCTAGTGGCTCTGTGCTGCCTCAAACAAGTAAAAGCGTGTTCTGTTCGATTCTTCCGCTTATGAGGAAGTTCGCGAAAAGTGCTTCCGTAGAGTCAGAGCCTCGCCGTGTTTACATGTAAGTCAATTCTACGGTGTTCGTTAGGGCTGTGTGCGTAAGACTGTAGCCTTAAGCCTTGGCAAGTTTACCGTCAGTTGATTGCACATCGACTTGTTCTGCGGTGCTCTTTAGTAAAGCTGCAACCCTGAATACACTTAATTTGTTCAGGATGGTGGTGTACGTGGATAGCAGCTGTATAGTGCGAAATTATACTGAGAAAGTACTTCATGGATTCCAACTATAAATGTACTGAGATAAAATGAAGCTATTTTTGCAAAACAGGAAAAAACCAGCTGTCACGATCCCCTCCTGGACAGCATTACTGTTAAAGTTGCCAGCTCCTCATTGGGAAATTCCTGGTAATTGACAGTGCAAGCCTAGGAGGAGGGGGACAAAAATGCTCAGAGAGCCAGCTGACCTTTTGCTTCCATGTATGTCCTGCCGGCCACATGACCACGGAAACGTCTTCGAACAGCACTGGATCTTTGGCTTTGAAACTGAGATGAGCACTGCAACCCTAGAGTCGGACTCGACTGGCTTTGAGCAAGGGAACCTTTACCTTTACCGTTTATGTCCAAGACACACTGGTGTAAGGTCCAATTACAATGACGCAGGCCCCCAGTGCCACTCTGTTGCTCTTAGGTGTCACTGGCAGGCTGTGCCCATTAGCACAACCAATGCAGAGGCCCCTGTGCCAGCATGCTTGTGGGTGGTTTTGGGGGCATGGCCAGAGTTGGTTGACTCCCTGAGCCCTTTCAGTCTGGGAATGCCCCCTGCCAGAGGCAGAAACGTATGCCAACATAAAAACATGTGGCCCATAGGTACCAATTGAACTGAAAACTCAAGTTGTCTCCCCTCAATGCTGCAGCTTTGCCAATTAGGCTTGGAGGAGCTCAGGATGCTGACAATGGGCTTAGCCAATCACCTCCCTCCCCAGGGTGGCCAAGCCCCCTCCCCAACATCCAGTTGTGGCATCTCCTCACCCTTTAAAAACTTCAGCCAGGACATCTTACAACACTGTAGGTAGGATGCACTGCATGGGACTCTGTCTCAAAGCTCCCTGCTGTGTGGACTTAAAGGAAGCAGCAAGGCACTTTGGTGGTGGGAAAAGCACAGATAGGGTACTTAGTACTACAAGGCAAGCAGTTAGCATTACCACCCAAGGAGGAGAGCTCAGTCCATATTCTGTGGCTGATCTCTCCCTTTTCACAAACCTAACAGGTACCGTACCTTTGAAGGCTTGACCCAAAGGGGCAAACACACACTGACAGGTAGACAAGGGCAAGGGTCCCAAACCTGCTCCCCCATTCCCCTCACTTGAGGCTGGGTGCTGTGACAGTGCCTCCTACACTAAAGCCCAGTATTGAGTTTGTGTAGGGGTGGCACAAGCCATGGCCATGCAACACCATGGCCCCTGACATACCATGGGAAAAGATCCCAGGAAAGTTTCCTGGGAGATCTCAGGGTGGTGGGAATGCTCTGTCATTTGCGTATTGCCCACCCCCAACAGAGGACAGGGTGTATCTGTGGTGGGTGTGTGGGGGGGTCTGGTAGCGGCTCCACTGTACATGGTGAACCAGCTTGCCATGTGACCCTTTAACTCAGTTCCTTGCAGAATTAGAGCCTCAAGCAGCAGCTGGAGATGCTGCTGTAGAGGGATTGCCAGCAATCCATGAGCATGTCAACACAAGGACGGGTGAGTGTAATTCGGATGGTGCTGTCGTTTACCTCGATGGAGGTTCATGGCAAAGCCCCTGTCAGGACAACACATCCATGGCTGAGTCCAGCATGGCACTCATGCCTCCTTGCCATGGCTGGATTCTGTTTTACTTTCCTGCAGGTGAAGATTCAGCAGGGAGCCTTGTGAGTGTGGCAAGTTGTGCCTTTCCAGACGTATTCCACTCAAGTCTGTTGTTCCAGCCCTCCTCTTGAAGTGGAGCATAGCACCCAGTCAGTCCTTCTAAGTTCCACCTGCAATGTCATCCCACTAAGATGCATGCCTTGCCAGGGATCCTCAGTCCTGTTCCCTGTGGCCCCAGTAAGAGAGTGAATGGAGTTATGACAACCCCTCATACTTCCCTCTCTCAGAGGTAGATTTTCCCTCTAAAATGTTGTTCCTTTCTGTGACTGAGCTGCCCTAAGTAATATGGTTTTTTTCTTTGTCTTTAAAAGACTGTCTAACCCACCAAGGCCAGTAGCCAGTGGGGGTGGGGAGCCTGAAGGCAGCAGCCCTATCAAATTTGCAGTGCCCCAGGCAGCTCACCCTCTCTGGCCGTCCCCCACCAGCCATGTACACCTTCTCCTTATCCTCGGCTTGCTGCAGCTGCTCAGGGCTTGCTGGGCAGGCTCCTTGTCTGGGCTGTGCTTGCCGCTGCCTCTTCTTTGCCCTGCAGTTTCAGGCTCTTCATGCCACCGGGCAGCTGCTGCCCCAGGGCCCAAGGGAGAAAGGCTGGTGGAGCATGAGGCTAACCCAGCAGGCTGGTAGGAACAGGAAGCACTTCCCCAATAAGCTGAAGCTTCAGTGGTGCTGGAGAAGGGGCCACAGCACTTTAGGCTTCACTGATGAAGAGAAGCACAAAGCTCTGCCTTTGGAAGCAAGCTCGATCTCCAAGTTTGTTTTAATGCTTCAATTGCAGTTGTAAATTGGGGGTGTAGAAAGAGTTGTTTGGATCTGATTATAGTTTCCCTGGTTGCCCCAGGGTACACATTTAAATTTAATTTAATTAGCACCACCTGGGCACCCCCCCCCAAAAAAAAAAAAATCCTGGCCATGGGGCTGGTCCCTCCCTATCACAGAAATATAATTTGGTTTATAGCCCAGCCCTGAAACCTGAGGGAAGAATAAGGAGCCCTCTTGGGCTGAGCCCCTTCAAATGGCACTTGAAAAGATGTAAAAGTCAAACAACAAAAGATTTTATTTAAAAGTCAGGGGAAGGTCAGGTGTAATCAGAAGTTGTTAACTTTGAGGCAAAAATCAGTGGTTGTACAGACTGTAATTCTTTATACAGACAAATGCGGGTTATTGGAGATTATTTTCTTAGTTATTGAGATCTTAATATCAAGAGGCTTTTCCCCCTGTTTTCCAAACACTACAGTGCTTCTTAAGAGTTTCCTATTTCTCCTCATTTTTCCTTGAGGCTGGTACCTTCTTTCGGTACCTAACTCCCTTCCTTTTAATCCCTAATTTCTATCTAGCTTTCAAGCAGTTTCCTTTTACAACAGACCAGGGATCTCCTCCTCCCAGAGATAACGCTCCCTGTTTAACTGGGCATGGATTCTTCTTATTTTCCCTAGAAGATATATCCCCTTTCCTTTGGCCTGAATGGGAGTCTCATCTCACTACCCAGCAACTTTGCCAAATCTCATTCCCATTTCTTGTGTCTGTGTAAAACTGCTTTCAGCATAGGCTGAGAGACTCGGACTTCAACTGAATTCTTCCTCAGAGCAGATTTTCAACAGTTAGGGTACAGAATCATTTCTGCCCTTAGCTGGAGCTGGCCAATCAGAGTGCTTGGAGTAGCCTGTCACTTAAAATTCTCCATTCTTGAGGAGATTTAACTCTTCACTTCCCGATACTCTGATAGTGCAGCAGTTTGAAGCCTGTTTTAAGGGCTGTTCGTCACAGGAGTCTTCACACCTTGCCATGGTTTGCAGTTCAATAAAGTCTGTGTTATGCCACAACTGTGTCTCTGGGCCTTTCTGCATTCAGTCTTTACCCCTGATTTTTTCAGAACTTGAGGCAGTATGCCTTTGATTCAAATAATTTCCTTTCACTCTGGATATGTAATTATTCTTTGGCACTTTGCGCCGGAAACTCAAGTCTCTGTGGATTATGCTTTCTGCAGACTCATGGAAGAAAGTGTGTTTTCACCCTGGAATGCTCTTATCCTTTGGAGAAGGAGTAGCCAAGGTGCCAGCATGATACTTCTCCCTTTCTTTCAATGCCCCGTGTTCTCTCTTCCTTTTCACAGAGCCCTGGATAGTGGGAGGAATTCTTCCAGAAAAATCGGAATGACATTGAATGGATGAGGCATTTCAGTTTAACAGGGCAATGTTCACTAACATTATGTAATGGGAATAACCCATGGATAATATACAGTTATCAACGCTTAGTATCAAATCAAAATGCAAACCATCAATCCATGCATCCGTTTTTGTTTTGAGGGAAATGTTTGTGATTGAAGTCTGTTTGAGTTAGAAGTGCTTCTTGAAAAACTGGTTTTTCTAGTAGCTCTCCCATTCTCCAAACCGCTGCAGACTCTAAACAAATGTAAATGTTCAGCAATTGCCCTTGAGGAAACTTGTTATCATGTAAATTGGCCACCTAACATAGAACAAAGAGAAAGAGGCTGAATCAGGGAAGGTCAGTGGGCGTTGCTTAAATATTCACAGAAACAAGTCTACTTTAAATAGTAGTATCGATTTCAAAACAGAGCAGAACAAATGTTCACGACAAAAGCACTTTGGGGAAGTGTGAGGCAACAGTGTGCTAGAAGTGGTCTGAGAGCTGATCCCTCTAAAATAAATGCAGAACCCCCAACACAAAGTGGCAGTGAACGTGGAAGGGAATGCAGAATGGAAGATTGAGATGCGCTTAGAAACTGAGGGAAAAGACCTCTGTCTGTTTTGTTTTGAGTACATGACAGGAGCTCCACACCCCTCCCTGCTGCACTCCCTCCCCAGCCCATCTGTGATTCCCCCTTGATGGCTTCCCGAGGACATGTCTAAGAGGGAGGGCTCTCATGGATGGTTGTGCAGTTCCCACTGGTCATAGTTTTCTGCCAAACATAGCAGGGACCCAATGGTACCTCCCAGGGGTCATTTCGTAGAAAAAGAGGTGCAGGAGCTCATTGGCATAACCTATTGGCATAACTTATTTGCATATGACACATCCTTATTTGCATATGCCACACCCCCTCACACATTTCACTAAAATGCAGTCCAATGAAAATCTTTCTTTATTATGCATCATTAAATAAGCTCTGACTGCCCTAATCTTTTTTGGTAAATGATTAGTTCCCCTCAAAGTCAGCACTTTAAAATAGCATACACCAGACAAAAAATAAAGAGCTCCACGTAAAACCCAAAAGACTGCATTTTTAAAGACTAGTGTTTTATTTTTTAAAAGATGGGGAGACATCTTTAAATACCTCTTCCTTTGCTTCCCCAGCCAGCTTTTTTTTAAATTGTAAATTGTTTTATTTTATTCATAGAAAATGGAATGCCTCAAGAAATGCATTTTCTTTTAAAGGGGGGGGAATTGTAAGGGTAGCATGTACAGGAACACGTTACCAAAAAACAAAACAAAGGGGGGGAAAACAAACCTGAATGAGTTCACATTTTGAGCTACGGAGCAAAACAACGAAGGTTAACTTAAGAGTCACAGTCAGCGGGACACTGAGCAGTAGTGTTGTAATCTCTGTTGCCGTTGTACAGTTGGGGGGGAGGGGGGAAGCTGATAAAACATTCAATAGCAGTGACTGAACCGAGGATTGTTGGGCTGGCCCCGAGAAGCCTTCGTCTTGTGCCTCTCCACCATGCGAGGCGTGGCCCTGTGTGCTGCTCGGCACGAAGTGACCCCACCAAGACATTCCACCTCGCATCACATGGCCACGTCTCCTCTGCTCCCACCTTGCCATCGCCTGTGATCCCACCCCATCGCTCCTCCATGTGTGTTCCTCTGCCAGGAGCGATCTTGGCTGCCATCAAATTTTCTACTGTGGTTTCCCCAGCTGCGTCCATCTCAAGACTGTGGAGGTATGCCCCGCCCCTCGCTTAAGTGCTGGTCAGAGCTGTAGCTGCCCCAGCTGTCCCGCGAGTGTTGATCGGGTCTCCCATGGTGCTCATCTGCATACTGTGGATGCCTTAGCGCCACGCACCTCTCTTGTTCATAGCGAAGCTGCTCGTGCTGCCGCCGCAGCTCCTCCTTCTCACGCTGGGTGCGCTCCTGCTCCTGTCACCTCTCATGCTCGATGTGCATGCACTCCCGCTCCAGGCGCTCTCGCTCCAGGCAGGTTCCTTTGATTTCCAGCCTCTCCCAGGCAATCTCGAGCCTCTCCTGCTCCTCTTGCTCCCAGATGGCTTGCATGTGCTACTGTTTCTCTCGACATTCCCAGGTGCTGCGGTGTTCTATTTCTCTCAGCTGTTTCTGCTCATTGTTTTTGTTAGAGGGCACGGTCCCTTGCCTCTCTGTGCTCTTTTTCCTGGAGGGAGGATGGGCGGCAACACGTCTTCAGTGCATGACCCGGCCAATGCAGGGCACTCAGACTCGGGCACCCCCATCGTGACCAGTGGTGGCGGCTCGGATCTTTCTCACCCCCGTTAGAAGCGAGGGAGGCAGCCGAGAAAGAACCTGCTGTCCCCATCTTCCCCACCGCTTCCTCAAAAAAAATCCCCCAGCCAGCTTGACAAGGCACACTGGTTGGGGAAGCTAAGGGGAGACTGGGGGCAGGGCTTGCTGCCGCCATAATTTTCCCTGCTCCTGGGCTCCTACAGCACCGCTCCGGCTCACTTCGGCCCCAAATGTCCCCTGGTACCTCCAAAGGTGACCTAACAACAGGTTCCCTCCCTTACCTTGCAGGCTGCTGTGTGAAGTGGGGAGGGGACAGAGGGTGGTCTGGGTGAATGAGCCAGATTAGTGCGGTGGTAAAGCATGAGACAGGATCTGGGAGACCCAGATTCTAATCCCAATTTGTACCATGGAACTTAGGTGGGTGGCCTTGGGCTGGATACCAACCTCACAGTGTTGTTGTGAGCATAAAACAGAGGAGAGGGGAGTGATGTGAGCCACTTGAAGGAGAAAGGAGAGAAATAGAGTGAATGGAGTTCATAACTGTGTGTCTGCTCTAGGAAGGGGGACTTCCATCACTCAGGGGGAAGACATCAGTGAAAGAAACACTGAGGGGTGGGGGATCATGGGAGTCCCCAGAGTCAATGCTTGCGGGGGGCACCAGTGCCTCAGGTGGACTTGATGTTTTTGGAAGGGGGTGGGGTTTGGGGGAATATGTCCATTGGACATACTGACAGCCAGGCATGCCAAATGACATGCTTGGTTTCCACTGCAATACATTAGGACTACATTACTACACATGGAAGTAATGATGAATGCAGAATGGATTTGGAATGACAGTCTCTGGGCACTGATTGCTCTGGGGCTGGAATGACAGACCCCAGAATGAAATGATGGTCATTCCGGTCCCAGACCACCTCTGCTCCATTGGGGAGGAATTGGGGGATCTGAGGATGGTGCTGCATGCCCCCACATCTGAGCCCACCCCAGTGGCCCGCTCTCCTGCTCCGCCAGTGGCAGGGGGTGGTATGGGAGTGCCCTCAGCAATGTGGCTGGGCTGCTGGGAAGCATGCCCTCTGGTGAACAAATGCATAGGATGGAAATGACAGCCCCTCCCTTCTTCTGCCCTTCAGGGATCCTGCGTTCTTTGTGGGCAGTGAGGCAGCTGCAGAGACCTGTGGGGCAGACAGCTTGAACCCCTTCCCCGCTATCAGGTGCCTGGATCGGCTGACAGGAGTTGGTCCCTTCAAGGGGGTAGGGGTGTGTGCTCCTGACAACAAGTGGAACTCCTGTGGCCCGCCCCTCTCTGCCCCCTGCCTGAGATGGATGCTGGACTCCACCCCCTTGCCACATAGCACCACATTGTTTCTGGTGGCCCTATCCAGCGTTGTGCCACCACCTCCACACAATGGCTCCACAGACCACAATGGTGCAGTTGCTATAGATGCTACCCTGGTTACAATCAGAAAGTACTGTGAGCTCACTGGCTTTTTTCGCCGGTTGCTGCCTAACTCATACCTATAGAGAATGGACTAGCACTGCCATAGTTTCACAGCAGCCGATGGGCACAGGATTGGTCTGCCAGAGATGGAGCCTGAGGAGGGTGGGATTTGAGAGGGGAGGGACCTCAGCAGGGTATTAATACCATAGAGTCCACCCTCTAAAGCAGCCATTTTCTCCGGAGGAACTGATCTCTCATCTGGAGATCAGTTGTAATTCTGGGAGATCTCCAGCCGCCACCTGGAAGTTAGCAACCTTATTTTACTCAAGTTGTCCAATGTAAAATTTTTAATGAGAATGCTGTCAGTGCTTCTTGTATCATTAGAATTTCTCATAATCTGCAAATCACATATTGATTGTGGTTGACAGTCATCTTCAAGTTGTTGGGAAATCAAGAATTCACATCCTAAAGAATTATTATATTGGCTTACAAGAAAAAAAATGGTCTGATTTCTGATTTTACAGCAGAGGCATATAGTTGGCTTTTGTGTAGTACTCTAGGTGTTTTGCACAAAAACAAGTTGTGATGCATTGCTGACCAGCATGATGTAGTAGTTAAAGTGCTGGACTAAGATCTAGGAGACCCAGGTTTGAATCCCTACTCTGCCATGGAAGCTTGCTGGGTGACCTTGGGCCAAGCACACATTTTCAGCCTAACTTAGGATAAAATGGAGGGAAGGAGAACGAAGTAAGCCCCTTTGGGTCCCCATTGGGAGAAAGGTAGGATATAAATAAAGTAAAATAATGTCAGACTTTGAAATGTTTCATATCCCTGTGGTATCTTGAAACTACTGTGGCATAAGCTTTTGAGGACTAAAGTCTAGACGGTCAGATGGGGCAGCCTGAAATCCACAAAAGCATGTGCCATAATAAAAATGGCACAACCTACCTCTTGCTTTCTATTAAGTTTTGCCTGCCTATATGTATATATCTGCCAGCTAACAATGTATTTCATTGATGAAATGGGTCTTGAGCGAGGTAGTTAGAATTTTTTGAGGTGACTACCATCCTTGACAGATACTTCAGAAAAGGACTGGATGAACTATGTAAATACCTGTCTAACCAACAAGAGGCTTGGTACAACCCTAGACTTGAAATACTAATTCTGACAGAAATTTCTAGCCCCAGTGATTAATGTATATGAGCTAGTGGAGGGAACATTAAATAATTTCCAGGTTAAACTTTGATGCTCAGGATGGCAGCTTCACACATTACAAAACTAGCGAGGCCACTTCTATATACTGTATTTCGTAACACATAAGAGGTAAGTGTAGCATATGTCAGTTAACTGGATTCATATGATTCATCAGTCAGATAACTATAGGACTAAGTCGACACCAAGCTACCTCTTTATTTTATTTTTGCTTTGATGAAAAATGTGTATCTTAGCAGTGTTTGAAACAGCTAATTTGTTTGATAAAAAGAGTAGTTTCATTTGCTGTTTATTTCTTACTTTGAGACCACACTGTTGCTAATATTCACAACTGAACATAACATTCAGATGAATGGCCCAGTTCTATATTCACCAGTATGCTGGTATTTCAGATGAGGTAACAGTGATAGCAAACACTTATATGGCTGTGGAACTCAGTATGTCATCTCTTATAGTCAAAGCCAAGATATCCAGTGTTTTATTTCCAGTATACTAGGAGTAACGTTGGCTCTTTTTCTTTAAAAAAAGTGTAGTTATTAGCAAAATATAATCTTGATTTATTTTTATTTAGATTTCTACAATCAACCAAATACAACATTTTGATATACTCCATGCAAAAAATATATATGTTGGTTTATTCCATGACATCAGGAGTAGAGGGCTTGTTTAAAGTAGATCACTGAGTTCAGTAATCTGCATTCAGTAACTATCAAAAGATTTATTTTAACAACTGAATCTACATATATAACTGAAACATCAATATGCAATACTGGCTTTTTACTTTGAAAGTTTATCTGTTTAACCACTTCTAGGTGTTGATTTACTCAGAAACAGTAGGCAGATTATTATTAAATATGAGTATCATATTTAAGTATGTTTGTGCCCTTTATTACTCCTTTGGAATGTATGAAGGTGGAATTTCTCAAAACATTCCTATGATTCAGAATTTCTTTTATGATTTTTTGAAGTACTTTAGATTGAAAATGGATGTCAAATACAGAGTTGGAAAGTGAGACACTGCTGACCTTATCTCTGACCAAAAGGAACTAGAATGTTGGATCCAGCTTCCATCTTCAGAGATCCTCCAAGTAGATATATTTACATTTTATAATACTGGGGGAAAGAAATTGTCCCATATCAACTAATAAAGTTTAGCATGTACAATAATAACTCTGCAAGCTTTTTTTATAGATTTTATGTAAGCAGACCATATAATCTGCTCAATGCCCAACATACTATATACTGGATTTATGCAGCCAAGTTTTATGATCGATATCATAGGAGGGGCAAGATGATAGCTGTGATCACCATCTGCAGAATCAAGATGAGAATTACATTGTTCCTCTATCACACTGTTCTGGGTTTACTCCTTTATGCCTAATTATTCCCATGTTTCCCAACACCACAGCAAGTAAAACAAATGTATTCTTCATGGGACTAATCCCATCAGGCTCCTTTAATCTTTGCAGTTTCATCCCTGTGCAAAGTGGCAACACAATTTATTCCTTCCGCCAGAATGAATTTTCTGACATTGTTTAAATATGTACTCAACTGGTTGCATTTACTTTCCTTATTCTGTATCTTTGGGGTGTGGTCACTAAGCTATGGCATCAGTTTGGAATACCTGACTTCCCTGGAAAACCCTGTTGGAGTAGAATTTGTACAGTCTAATCTCTGTTCAGAAGTTAAGTCCTGTGGAATGGGGCTTATTCTGAGGTAAGTGTGTAAAGAATTGCAATTCTACTCTGAAACGTCTGTACTAAGGTACGATATGAACAAACCCAAGGAAGCATAATGTGCATTTGGAGAGACGACTTACTGTCTACAGTTGACTGTTCTCATTAAGATAGCCATATGCTTTAATTTTGGCATGGTAGTCAACCAAACTGCTAAAGGTATATAAGAGAAAAAAGGTACAGTGGTTCCCATGTAATTCTGCAGTACACAATGGGAAAGCAGAAAGAGGTCATTTCTTTCCATCCTCCCTAACAGAATCTTTAGGTATAGTCTGAGAGATAGAATATACAAATCTAGCAATGATGCTATTCAACAAATGTGAGGTGGAATGAACTAGTTATAGTTTTTGAGATGCCTGTTCAAAAACACCAAGGAGTAGTAAACAGTACAAACAAATACAAACACTTTTTTTCGTTGCATTTCACCTTTACTTGTGCACTCCCTCCAGTCAACATTCTATGTCTCAAGAAATGGACAGACAATAGTAGAATCAGTCTAGAGATCCATTGCCACCTTGGTCTGCAACTTGAAATAAGTCAGAAAGGTCTTGCAGGTCCTGATTGCCCTTTGCATTCTTCAGATACTGCAGCATATTTGTCTTCTTTAGTACAGCAAACGGTGAGTCCTTCTCCAGCAATCCTAGCAACAGTTGCTTCATCACATCTGGCACTTCTTCCCTGCCTGTACTGTCATAGAGGTCAGAGAGGTCTTGGCTCTTTGGTGAGGTCCACATAACATGTGCCTGGGAGATATCTCTGCCACTGGCAGTATGCACTCCACTTACAGCATTATGGAGCCACATTAGCCGTTTTAAACCCTGAAGAGTCCTCCCTCTGTCATGCAGGAGCTGATGTTCTGTCAGCGCTCTTTTACTGAAATGTAAAAAGTCAATATTGTTGAGAAGCAGAAATACATTCACACCTGAGCTAGAAAATAGTGTGGCTAGTTTTCTACTGGATTAACCAATAAGAATAGATAAGAAAAGATAAATCCACAGAACAATCCATTGAACCCCAAGCCACCCCAGTTATTGTCTCATAGCTTGATTCTCCACATTTACAAAGAATTTTATTTTTATGGGTGTGAATCTGTGCATGCTTATTTGAGAATATGTTCTACTGAACACAGTTGGCATTGCATTGAAATGAATATGTACATATCACACTGACAGTTAATGGTTTTTCCTCTTGAAGGTGCACACTGACAGTTAATGGTTTTTCCTCTTGAATTATTTCTTGAAGGTGCGCCCTTCCAAAGCACAATCCAGTGAAATTTAGATGTGCTAAAATAAGAAATTTAAGGGCCAAACCTGAAACGTATAACTGAGCTACAAAAGCAGCTTGTGGCAGTAGGGGTGATAAGGATTGGGGCCACAGTACTGGAGAAGGGGAGGGTTAACTTGCCCCCGTCCTACGGCTTTGAAAGGATTCCATCAGCAGAGCTGGACACCTTCACCTGTCTCCTCTCCCCCATCCATGAAACTCCCCCAAGGGATCCAGCCCTATTTTTCCTATTTTGCTCTAATGTGTATGAAGAAGTAGGCAGTACAAGTGTACAGTCTTGACAGTGTTGTAAAAATGTGTGTTCCACAACTGTTGCACTTCAGTTCTACAGAGTGACTTTTCTCACAAAGTAAAATTAAGATGGCACAATTAGCTGCTAACTTTAGCTGAACTCAAGCTGTTATCATTCCTTTTAGTGGAACAAATTTCTGAGAGCCATCTAGATATGACAGCATAGCCTTGATTGTCTATTCATATGTCTGATACTGAACATAAAGTCCCTAAACTGGACTGACACATAAGTGCCTTGAGCTACAGAGTCTGGGAACGTAAGACGGTAGAAGGGGATTCTGCTTCCCTTACCCACACATCTATCTCCTGTTAGACTAAAACTTGCACCTTCACATGTAAACAGAAAAGACACAGTCTCAACCAATAATGTCTATTTTGACTCTGAATATGTGTTTTGGGATGTTAAAGGTAAGGGGTTTTTTTCTGCCTCACTGTCTGTGAACTGATAGCAAGTCTCTTCTTGGCTTTCCCAAACTTTACCAAAGAACAGGATGAGACGTACCATGTGGGGAGAAAAAATTGAAAAAAAAATACAAATCTCAGTTTAGTTTAGTCACACCCATCTAAGTCCATTGAAGTCAGTGGCTTAGAATTCTGTAGTTCTTCTTAGGACTGCATCAAAAATAGCTTAATACAGGATAATATTGTATGTAAAAGCATCTGCTTCTGTAGCTTATTTTTAAGCAATAAATCATAAATTGCATTAAATTAAATCCCTGCTTGCATTGTTAAAATACATTACTAATTTTGCATCTTAAAGACAAAACAGTAGAAAATGCATCCCACTAAACTAATACATTTTTATCAAAAATTCTTACTTTTCAGCTTCTTGGCATGTTGCAAAGCAAACCAGAAAAAAGATGGGTAAAAATGTCACCATTTGGAACAAAAGCATCTTCTGGTCTTGTAATCTATTCAGCAAAATTATATAATAAAATAGTCTAAGGATTAATTTCACCAGTACATTTATGCCATGTTAACTGGAATTAATATGATAAACATGAGTATGTTTGCAAACAGCTATACAATCATATTCTTCTCAAAAACATAGCAAAGGACTCTTAGTTATCTGAACTGTGACAGATTTTTAAGAAATATATGCAAACAGAGAACATTAGCTGAAGGATATAAAGCACTGATTCTGTTAACAGTGTCATTACTTTTCAAGTACTGTTTTTACTAGTAATAATTTATTGGCAGGTTTTGTGTGTGCAAATGCCTCTGCATATTTACCTACAAATAACAACAAATATTAGTTGAAAGAAAATCTTGGAAAGACTAACAAAGCTATTCTCATGCAGAGTACTCACTATTTGTCCTACCGATGGTGCAATATATTGTAAAGTTGAGATGTCTTTCTTGTCTCTCTTGTTGCTAGTGGACCTCTACCGAAACTCCAACTGCAATGACAACCTGCACCTTCCCAGCGTCTTTTATAGTTACCCTGTAGTCACACTAACAATAGATACAAACTATGCATCACCACTGTGACTAAGAACTTTTTCTCTTGTATAAATGAAATATGTACTGACGACAATAGATTTTCTCTTGTATAAATGAAATATGTACTCCTGACGACAATAAACCATGGATGATAAAGTCTGCTGTCTGGTTGGTGATGAAGGCACTGAGACCACCTCTCTTTGAAGTATGTCTCACCCTGTTGCAATGATCCTATAATTTTAACAGGTTCATAAAATCATACACTGGCCATTTGTAGCATTCCATAATAAGGGAGAAGGATTTGATGCTTTTCATCACTGTAGGGGCACAATCCAGCCCAATGGAAGCACTTCTTAGTTCCATTTATTTCAATTAACCTGCCTTCTCTGTGCACATCCTAACACGAGATTCTGCTGCACCTGAAAAATAACCAGATCATTCTGTGTGGATGAGGAAATTGCTCCAGTGCTGCACTTCAAAGGCCTTGTACATGTATGCAGGTAGGCTATCCTTTTTCATCTTAATAATACGTCTTCACTTCCACACCCAAATGCAAACAGTTATCTGCCCATGATCAGTTGGCCTGCTTCCTGTGCAAAGAACTTATCCTGCTTGACAATAGTTCACATGCATCTCTAGATCGGTGTCAATGAGTACAGTGTTGTTATACATACAAGTTGGAGCCAAATTTTTCTGGTAGCCAGCTGGCAAGACAGCAAGCAAAAGAGGGAGTTCAGCACTACTGAGAGAATGAACTCCCCTGCATTCCTTGACACGTTCTAGTTAGAGTTTTGAGCCAGAGCTTACTGGGACTGTTCAAAACAACCCATTTTTAATACCAGGGCCAAGCCTAAAACTATGGTGGAATATTTATGTATTTTTATTTTAAGTATTTCTACCGAGATTTCCACTGGAGATGCAAAGAAACTAAAAAACATAATTTAGACAAGTAGAAAAATATACACCACACCTCCCAACATCCTGGGCTGGTCCTCTGTCTTTTGGCCTGGCTCACTCAGAGCCATAGCCTCTTGCCCTTTTGCTCAAAGACGTGGACCTCAGTCCACTCCTAAGCTAACATGCTTGTAACTAAGGACAGGACAGAACCTCAGCCCAGGTCTCACTCAGCAGGTAGAGGTGTTCCCAAGATTCCCTTACTTGCTATGTTACACGAATTTTGATATTTGAAGGATACAATGGTATGAATTCATGAAAGTATGAATTAAAATGGTGAGAGGATACAAAACATATGTGAAAGTCACTGAAAGCCTACCCTGCCTTACAGCATTTAGGACATGGTTTGTACTGAGAGCACAAAGCCCTCTTAACTACTAAGTAATATCACTGAATTACAACTGAATCAACGTTCTACCTAGTGAGTTCAACCTAACGGAGCCATCCCAGGCAGGAGCACAGCTCTTTGCTGTGTTTTCCTTCACTCAACAGTTCATTCTGACCCAACAAAAGTTGATTCCCAGGGTCATGAAACTGTTGGCACAGCAACGGTGCACAACCTGATTAAAGAGTAGATAAAGGTTTATTTAGTAACTACCATACTTGGTAGAAAGAGGAGAGACAGAGATAGGCGGTGGCTGCTACCTGGGCCTCCATCGCTACCTGGTATTTTTAATACCTGGGCCAAGCCTAAAAATATGGTGGAATATTTATGTATTTTTATTTTAAGTATTTCTACCGAGCTTTCCTCTCCACTGGAGATGCAAAGAAACTCAAAAACTTAATTTAGACAAGTAGAAAAATATACAGCACACCTCCCAACATCCTGGGCTGGTCCTCTGTCTTTTGGCCTGGCTCACTCAGAGCCATAGCCTCTTGCCCTTTTGCTCAAAGACGTGGACCTCAGTCCACTCCTAAGCTAACATGCTTGTAACTAAGGACAGGACAGAACCTCAGCCCAGGTCTCACTCAGCAGGTAGAGGTGTTCCCAAGATTCCCTTACTTGCTATGTTACACTAATTTTGATATTTGAAGGGTACAATGGTATGAATTCACAAAAGTATGAATTAAAATGGTGGGAGGATACAAAACACATGTGAAAGTCACTGAAAGCCTACCCTGCCTTACAGTTTGTACTGAGAGCACAAAGCCCTCTAACTACTAAGTAATATCACTGAATCACAACTGAATCAACGTTCTACCTAGTGAGTTCAACCTAACGGAGCCATCCCAGGCAGGAGCACAGCTCTTTGCTGTGTTTTCCTTCCCTCAACAGTTCATTCTGACCCAACAAAAGTTGATTCCCAGGGTCATGAAACTGTTGGCACAGCAACGGTGCACAACCTGATTAAAGAGTAGATAAAGGTTTATTTAGTAACTACCATACTTGGTAGAAAGAGGAGAGACAGAGATAGGTTCCTAACTACATCTCTAGCTGAGAGAGAGGGCAAGACTGAGTGTGGCACTTCCAAGAAGAAGGGGGAAAATTGCCCTAAGAGTAGCAATCCGGAGCCAGACAAGGAATGACACTTAACTGGAGAGAAGGTGCTGTGCTCACTATCCTATCTAATTGTCTTCTCGCTGCCCCCTGCAGGGTCTTCTTCTCTTCTTCTTTGTACTTTAGACATTGCCTTTTCCAACAGGAACCAGCAACCTGGCTTGAGGGTCTGCAGTGGGGAGGGGAAAGGGGTAAAATCACCCCTCCCCTCTTCTGTCAGCAGAGTTTTTCTTGTGAAAGAGGGAGAATGTAATTTTTGCTTCTTCCTTAGTGCAGCTCCCTGACCTGCATGGCTATAAGCTCATGTGGGTCCTGTGAGTTTGAGATCAGCTTTCATAGGTCAGAAGAGAGTGCTGAGAGAAGAGGACACAGCAAAGAGCTGCACTGCTTCCCCGGATGACGCTGCAGGATCCAACCCTGTAGGAAGAAAGCTGTTACAAATTCTAGTAGCCATTTTGTTCCCAAAGAATGAGAACCATAAAGCAAGAAAAACAAAAGACTGCTGGACCAATGAGTTATTTAAAATATTAGAAAGGTTTCAAGCCACACATTCTCCATGGCGCACAGGTGTTCAAAACAGAAGTAAAATGCTGAATGTTTGGATATTTTCATTTGTCTATCCTGATGGTAAACTGGCTAAAAGTGCTACTTTTCAGACCTAAGGATGAAGAAGCCACAGCCAACCACACAATAAGTTACAAATAGTAAGGTTTTAATCAAAGAATGACTGCTGGACTCAGTTTACATAAGACCCTCAAAAGATATCTTTAGGAACACTAAAGAAAAATGTTCCTGCTCAATGGGGAGCAAGGACACACTTCATGTAGACCACCCCAAAGGGAGGATAGATAAGTTTTCACACAAAAAACAAAACTCAAGATGGTGATGTGGCACATTTTATGCTGACAACCTTTTGCAAGCTGACTCAGGATATCCCTCTGGTTCAACAGGATAGTATCTTATGACTACACAAGCAGCATCTCCCCCCCTCATCAGAGAAGTGTTGCATACACTGATGTTCCATGTAACAAAAATGGTGGAAAAGGGGGCATGGAAAGAATACATAGGCACTGGATAGTGGGTGGCTCACTTCCATTTCATCCCAGTGGTACTTCAATCACCACAGACAGGGCAAACAGGAGTGGGGGGGGAGGTAGAGGACAAGAACAGGACTATCTCACACACAGACTGTAGTCTTAATCAGAATCAGCATTGCATCCCATGCCACCCCAACAGCTGCTACTGAGCCTGCAACAAACAAACATGAAAGATCCATTCATGTATCTCCTGATGTCATATCTAGTTTGGCTCTTGGAGTGCTAATTTTAAGTCGATCATGTTTCTCAACTAAAGGCTTGCAGCTTTGTTACCTGGTGTGAAAGCCACTTACCAGAAAGGTCAAAACCTGTAACCAATTAAATGCTAAAATAAAGGTTGCTAAACTGGCATCTGTGTGACCTCTTTCGTTTCCAGGATACCAATAAAGTTAACGTGATTATCCCTCCATGAAAGCCGAACTTCCTAGTTACACATTCCCAGACTAATAAGCACTATCTGAAGTCAAGTCTAAAACATCTAGCCTAATTCACTGCTCACCTTTATCATCTCCTCCTTTTAAATGGCCATTAACAGAGGGCAGCTGCCATTATAATAAGAACTACAGTTGCATTCAACTGAACAAGTGAACGTTGCTCAGAAGTCAAAGCATACTCCATGAATGGCTACTTAAAGCATTCCGTCATGCACAAAGTACACTGCCATGGCTACTCAGTTCCACAGTCCTTGAGAAGTAGTACTGGAGGGAATAATTCAGGGAGTTCAGGTGCTGCAGCCAACATTTCCAATCACTGCAGTACATAAATGTGTCCTGGTTCCATATTGGGCTACACAATTGCCAGGCAGCGCCAACAGACCAAAGTCTGACAAAGCTGGTTTCCTGCTCCAAGCTAAGGGTGTCCCTAAACAAAAAAGATATGTTTCCTGTTCTGGAAAACCTCTTGCACTTCTAGTTGTATGTTACAATTAACTAATAATAATCATTGTACGGCACTGTGTGTAGAATAGCCAGGAGATCCTAAGATTGTCTGGCAGGCAGAAGTTCTAGCTCTTTAGTGTTATGCACCACTAGGTGTTGAACTAGACTTGTTTTTAAGACAAGAGATGTTCCAGAGGTGGTTTTGCCATTGCCTGGCTCTGTGTCACAACCCTGGTATTCCTTGGAGGTCACCCTTCCAAATACTAGCCAAAGCCAACCCTGCTTTGATTCCAAGATCTAATAGGATCAGGCTTGCCTGGGTTATGGAGATCGTGGCTGTTGTATGTTATAACTGCCCAGCTAGAAGTGTAGGGAGTTGTCATGTGAATGTGCTTTAATATAAAAGAACTAATACTCAGGAGCTTTTGTTAGTTGATTTTTTAAACATTTATTGCTTTTGTTGTCATCATGACTAATGCCACATATACTCTGTATGTCTGCGCCTGGGAAGCAATATTAGGTATGAAACCATTGCAACACCTTCTTCATATCACATAAACAAATAGCAGTGTCAAAAGCAAACGGTGGTTTTGTTTTGAATTTGGTGCAACTCTTCCCCTGGAAAACCTGGGGAATCTAGATGATATTGTAAGGCCAAACATCCAGGTCTCATCTGGACAGGCAGAGCAACAATTGCTAACACTCAGTACCACTGCAAAGGAAAAACATGTTGCAAGACATGCCCAAAAGAGACAATGACAGAACACCACTAGTAACGGTTACATACAGCTCTCAACTCAAGACAGTTCAACACATCATCAGTGACTTACAACTTCTACCTGGATAATGACGGTTCTCATTCACAAGTACTAGAGGGCAAATCTTTTGTTGCACACAGACAGCCCCCCAATCTCAAACAATTTGTCACCCACAATAATACAGCATCTCATTTGAACATGGACACTGGTACCAGAGCTTGCAATAAACCCAGATGCCAACTTTGCTGCCACATACACCCAGACAACACAATAATTGGACCTAACAACATCAACTACACCATCTCCGGCTTATTTATATGCTCATCTTCTAACAGTGTATAAGCCATTAAATGCCAACAATGCCCTTCAGTTCTCTACATAGGGCAAACAGGTCAAACCCTATGCCAAAGAATAAATGGACACAATCTGACATCAAGAATCACCAGACTGAGAAACCTGTAGGAGAACACTTCAACCTTCCAGGACATTCAATGAGTGACCTCAAAGTGGCAGTTTTATTGCAAAGGATCTTCAGGAACAGACTAGAAAGGGAAACTGCTGAGTAGTACTTACAACACTCACCCATTTGCTTGCTTGGTGGACCAGGGCCAGCTACTCGCCTGCCCACTTGCAGCACCGCTACCAACTCCACCTGTCTGGCTCATGCAGCTGCCTGGCCCCCCATCAGTGTATGTCTCCAGAGATTAAGTACTTGTGACTGTTCTAAGCAGAGATGTGTCAGAAACACTACGTTTTCTCTCTCCCTCAGATGTTCATGCAAAATGTTTCCTCCATGGTGAGTTTTGTCCATTTCCCACCACTCAGTTGCAGAACTATGTAATCGAAGTGTATACCGCAGGGGCCTGAAAGACAAATAGTAGAATGTGATGTAATTTGGAATGCTAGATTGCCTGGAATGTATTTCTCTTGTCTGAAGACAGGGGAGATAGCTCTACACAGCCAATTGCCCCACTTCAATGAAGAAGATATTGTAAGGTCACCTCCATGTTTTAGAGGAGACAGATGGCGCATAATGGCAGGGTCCCAGTTACTCTCAGCATTCCACAATTAAGGGTACAACTGCCCATCAATCTCCAATTCTGATATTTATTTCCTTCACTATGTCCCCCCCCCCTCTGAAATTAAACCCAAACAAATGGTAACCATATAAACTAAGCTTGTTATTCCTGTTTGGTCCTTGAATCTGTTAAACATCATTATACTGTATGCTAATTTACTGCTCACCATTTACCTATATGTATGGACTGATAACTTTCATTTCATTGTATCCAAAGAAGTGTGCACGCACATGAAAGCTTATACCTTGAAAAAAACTTTGTTGTTCTTAAAGGTGCCACTGGACTCAAACTTTGTTCTATAGCAAAAGGTTATGAGTTTACATTGTCTGTGGCTAGTGCCAGTTCCTAGGGTGGCCCTGTAACCCAAACTAGTGAGAATTGTTGAAGTAGCTTGGAAAAGACTGCAGCAAACACAAACCTCACTGCTCTAGGAAGACTGCACTTTTGGTTGTAGTCATGTGACATAGCATAATGATGAGGGCTTGCTGTTTATGACTCCGGCTGCAAAAACAGTAAAGACAATAAATTAGCACAATGATAATTGTTGCCAGTCAGATAAAAGCAATCCATTTTGATAATGAGTTTTGTATGGCCCGATAATCAAATTTAGGCTAGGAGCTGAGCTTCCAGATGGGGTGGGGAATTCTCCCAGAATGATAACTGATCTTCAGGCTACAGAAATCAGTTTCCCTGGAAGGAAATGGCAGCTTTGGAGGGCAAATTCTACGGCATCAAATCTCCGCTAAGCTCTTTCACCGCCCCAAACTCAGCCTTCCCTGCACACCATCACTTCCCATCTCCAGGAATTTTCTAAACGGGAGTTAGAAAATGACCCATGAGACAGGGAAGCCCCCCCCCCCCATTACCCCCCAGCAGACACGAAGCTGGCACCCAGTAATGACATAAGCGTGCCAGGGATATTGGGGGGTGGCACTCTGGTTTTGGGCTAAACTCTATGGTAGAAGCTAATTCTGCCATAAAGGTTTTGCCCACAAACCAGAGCATTGTCCTTGACGTGTCTATGTCACTTCTGGGTGATGTAGGCACGTCCAGTGTTCCCTCTAAGCTGAGTTAATGTGAGCTAGCTCACAGTTTTTTAGCCTCTGGCTCATATATTTTCATCTCAGCTCAGGAAGGGATGGCTCCACAGCAAACTGATTTATGCAGTAGCCAAATCGCTCGCTCACAACTTTAATCCCAGTAGCTCACAAAGTAGAATTTTTGCTCACAAGACTCCACAGCTTAGAGGGAACATTGGGCACATCACATTTATTTCTGGCTTCTTCCCTCCTCACTCCCAGTAAGTTCACCCTCATCCCCTGCCCACTGGTCCAACAGACCTGGCAACCCTGCATGTGATATGGTAAGACAAGCCATCAGATGTTTCAGCCCAGCAAACATCCAGTAACGGCCCTAGATCTGTATCCAGACTGGGGTTGCCAACTCTGGCTTGGAAAATTCTTGGAGATTTGGGGGCAGGACCGGATACACATTCCCACCACTGTACTATCGCTGGGTCTGTTTCCTCTCCAGGCAGGACCACTCTGGTGATCTATGTGCTGTCCTGCAGCTGGTGTCTGGAACTGACCATGGTTGTGGCAAGGCTGGCACAGTGGGTCATTGTGGGCCCATCAACTGCCCCAGTACCCCCTGTCAGACCTCCTACGGCCTGCACCCCTGCTGCCCATACCACAACTGTGAGCCAGGAGAGTGATGGGAAGCCGACCCTCACACCAGTGACTATGAGGGAGGGTGGAGGTGAGGTGGCCATAGGAATGGGGCATGTGTGGCATGGAACGGGAGTGGGTCCACGTGTGGCACGGTGGGAGCCATTTTTAATGTGTTGTTGTCCGTTGCCAGCCTGCCCCACAGGCTCCTTTGCCTGCCTGCCCCACAGGCTCCTTTGCCTTCAAGCTCTCCACCAGTGTCTTGGGGCATTTTCACCCCCTCACTCCTCTGAGATGGGCTGGGAGGCTGGGTCGCTCATCCTCCAGACCTTGGGCACTGGGGACTCCTCTGGGCAAGCTTTTGTGGATGAGGTGTTGCAGAGGGCTGGCTCCACATCCTTATGCAGATGTGGAGTGACAGCTTCAGAGGAAGGAGGAGTCTGCCAGGGTGGCAGTACACCCTGGCCCAGCCCTGGATGCTGCAACTGGTGCAGTCCCCAGGGGGACTGCAGATCCAGAGCCACTGCTGGGCCCCTGGGCACAGTGCCCATGTCTAGCTCAGTGCTTCCCCACACCTGCTTGTCCAGTTGGGCAGCCATTGAAAGAGAGTGGCTGGAGATCTGGTGCAAGTGAAAGGATGCTGTGTTCTGGGGTCAGCAGTGTCTGAAGGGGCTTGCCGTGGCTTGGGGGTTATCTACTGGGCACCTGGAGCAGCTGGTAGATGTTGCCGGGGCCATGCATCGAGGGGCTACCTGTGGACTTGTTGGTGGTTGTGTGCGGCCTCACAGTGTGTGGCACCTGCCCCTGTGGACCCCCTCCCTCTCTGGTGGCAGCAGTGAAAGGGGTTGCCCAGTGCACCCCCAGGACCGACATCAGTACTGAGACATCCCTGGCACTGCCTGTGGCTGGCACTGTGTTCCCTTTGCTCTCCCCATGCCACTTCCCTGGGGGTCAGTTCCATTGCATGGCTCTGGGCATATTTCTGAGCGAGCCTGGTTGTGGCTGTAAGGAGTGACGGGGCCCCTTCCCCCCTCTTTTGCCACTAACGTTGTCATTTGTGCGGGGGTCCTGTGCTTTTAAGGGGAAGGGTTGTATGCCATGACCCTGTCCCAGTGCTGCATGGCCCCATCCCTCCCAACCCCTCGGCTCATGTGTCCCTGGGGCTGGGTCTCCGTGGCTGCCATCCCGTGGTTGATTGGTTCCCCCGTCCATCATGCCCTTATCATACTGCCCTGTGACAGGTTTTGGGTGCAATGGCACAGTTGCTGGGGTGGCTGCGACCTGTGCAGCCCCGCGATGGAGGTGTTTATCTAGCCCCTGCTCTGTGCTGATTCCCTTTAGGGAACAGACCAGCGGCACCACCATTGTGCCACTGTCTGTCAGCCTTGACAGCCCTCAGATTGGCACTGCACATGTAGCTAAGACCAAGTGGGAGACCCACAACACTCCCAGCCTCCTTCCCATTTGCTTGCTTGCTGGACCAGGGCCAGCCACTCGCCTGCCCACTTGCAGCACCGCCACCAACTCCACCTGTCTGGCTCATGCAGCTGCCTGGCCCCCCATCAGTGCATGTCTCCAGAGATTAAGGACTTGTGACTGTTCTGAGCAGAGATGTGTCGGAAACACTACAACGTTTTCTCTCTCCCTCAGATGTTCATGCGAAACGTTTCCTCCATGGTGAGTTTTGTCCATTTCCCACCACTCAGTTGCAGAACTATGTGTTCGAAGTGTATACCGCAGGGGCCTGAAAGACATGCTGCATGACCTAGCATCTGGCTGCGGGTGCCTACTGGGGGGCGGGGGCGGTGTCCAGCCATTGTGGTGCTGTATGATTGGCTGCAGCTATAGTTGCCATACTGAGCTATGCCAGGGCTTATGGGCAGGACTGGAGCTGGGAGGGATGCACAGAGTTTCTGCTTGTATGGGCTCCTATGGGCTATGCCATGGTCTTCACTGCTGTGCATTATGCCGTTTTAGGGGTTTTCTTGGGGCTGGAGTGGCTTAGAAAGCCAGCTACATCCAGCTTCACCCATGGCATGCCCACAGCTCCAACTGTTTCTAAGCTTGTGTGACAGGTACGATGGCATATCATCAGCACCCCTGTTACAGAGTTACTGTCACCTCTAACTTAAAATTGGCACATGGAAACAAAAAGTCTCTTTGTTTTAAAGCAAAGTATTAACCACTAGAACATAGCAATGCTTGGTGATTGAATACTCCCTTAAAATGTTCTATCTTTGCAGGCCTTTAATCTATATTGGAGATGCTGATGTTTATTTCTTTATTTCAGGTTCAAAGTGAAGCCCTGTAATTCACATCCAATGAACAGTCAATGTTCTAATTAAAACTTTAATTTAAAAATATTCTAGTAACTCTAGAACTGATGAAATTGCATAGATTCACAGAACACTGGTATACCCCATAGAAATCAATCATACACAGGGTTACCAGGTCTGGATTGGAAAATACCTGGAGACTTTGGGGGTGGATCCGGGAGAGGGAGGGGTTTAGGGAGGGGAGGGGCCTCAGCATGGTATAATGCCACAGAGTCCACCTTTCAAAGCAACCATTTTCTCCAGGGGAGCTGATCTCTGTCAGCTGAAGATCAGTTCTAAAAGCGGGATATTTCCAGGTCCCACCTGTAGGCTGGCAACCCTAATCATACATAAGCATATAGGTCACTTTCTATTCTACCTGACTTTCAGAAATAAATGTGCGTTTCAAAGCGTCTTACCCAGAGCTTTGTCTATTAAGGAGATTTCACTGAATTCCAAATCAGAGAGTTTCAGAGGTTATAGGGTGTGGCCAATTTATATAGAAGCTATTATATAGGCTAACACAGGACTTTATTAAACCTTCTGATTCATGCTTTCTAAAGGTATGATGTAAGATATCTCTGAGCACCCCAGAGAATAGTTGTTGGAAACTCTGTTCCACTTGTTCTGTAATTTACTCCGGGCATAAAGCCATTGTTTCATAAATTATCCTTCAAGGCTGAAAACGGCAAGTTAACTAGAACTGTCAAAAATGCATGTTTGCAGATTTACACAAGAACCACAAGAAACTAAATGCAAACTCTTAGTCCTACAGTGTCAAAACATCCTAAACAAAGCCCTGACCTGGATAACTCAGGCAAGCTCATCAGATCTTGGAAACTAAGGAAGGCCGACCCTGGCAAGTAATTGGAAGGGAGACCTCCAAGGAATACCAGGGCTCGGGATGCAGAGGAAAGCTATCAAGCCACCTCTCTGAAAAACATCCAAGCCCCAAGTAGGGGGTAGCCAGAAGTCACCATTACTTCCAGGCATGCAAGCACACACACACACACAACCATCCTAAACCATCCTTTAAAGCCCTTTATGGTCAGGGACCTACATACCTGAGGGACCGCCTTTCCCCACATGTCCCCCAGAGAGCACTGCAGTCAGGGTCTCAACACTGACTCACCATTCCCGGACCAAAGGACGCCAGGCTAGCTTCAACCAGGGCCAGGGCTTTCTCGGTGGCAGCTCCTCTCTGGTGGAACAAGCTCCTGGAGGAGATCAGGGCCCTGCGGGACCTTATGCAGTTCCGCAGGGCCTGCAAGACAGAGCTGTTCCACCAGGCGTTCAATTAGGAGCTGCCCCGGGGGAATGCCCTGTCCCCTGAAATCTTTAAGGCAGCCTGAGCCACCCGCACAACATTAGATCAAGATCGACCACCAGGATGGCACAGAAGTCTGAGTGCCATCCCAAATGTAATGTTGAACTTATCTAATGATATTACTTATTGTTAGCACCTTTTAATGTTGTGCGGAGCTGCGGTGGCTCAAGTGGTTAAGACGCTGAACTGCAGGCTGTGGAAGGTCGGTAGTTCAGCAGTTCGAGACCCGAGTGTGCCGCATGACAGTGAGCTCCCGTCTCTAGTTCCAGCTCCTGCCAACCTAGCAGTTCGAAAGCAAGAAATTGCAAGTAGATAAATAGGTACCACTTCAGTGGGAAGGTAACAGCGTTCTGTGTGCCTTGGTGTTTAGTCATGCCGGCCACATGACCACGGAAATGTCTTCGGACAGCGCTGGCTCTTCGGCGTTGAAACGGAGATGAGCACCGCAACCCTAGAGTCGGATTTGACTGGTTTTTGAGCAAGGAAGCCTTTACCTTTAGTATTTTAATTGTTACATGGTTTTATGATTATTATACTATTTATTGTTGTTTTTATCCTGTTGTAAGCCACCCTGAGCCGGCCATGGCTGGGAGGGCGGGGTATAAATGTAATAAACAAACAAACAAAGATTTAAAATTAAAATTCATGACACCGTACTGTGGCAGCTGGCCACTGGCATGTCTGCCTAACAATATTCTAGTATCAATTTTTTTAAAATTGCAAAACCCCTGGTGGCAGGGGGGGGGGGGGGGGACACTGTGCTGGGGAACTGTGACAGGAAAACTGCAGAGAAACCTGCCTTGTGGAAGCCCCATTGCCACTGTTGTTTTCATCAGCAGCCACATCAGCAGTAGGGAAACCACATAAGCCAGTCCCTATGGGGGAACCACCTGATAGTGAAAGTTTGTACATATTTGGGTAACTTTTTAAATATCCTGTGGAGCACATAGGTATGTTGTTTCACACATATTTTTGGCCATGTGGGGTATCAGTGTCATACTTGCGTGCTGTCAGAAATTCAGAAAAGTTTCTAGCCATTTGATTCTTCTCAATGTGGCCAAATCTATGCATACTTAACTCTAGATACTGGAGCCATGGACAAGACAGTTCTTTCTACAAACCTGAGAAAAGCTCCAGGTTTGGAAACAAATTCTGAGATCTAAAATCATCACACTAAGGGGGTTGCTAGGAAGAGTGAAAGAGGAAATAATGTGAGGAGGGGGATATGGGGAAACGGAGAGACACCCCCCCCCAGCAAGTCTGTGCATGTTTCCCACCATGCAACTGGCCCTGGCCCTGAAGCTGGCACTGCACAACTTGGGCAGATTTTTCCCATGGAGAGGCTGTGAGGGGGA